>NC_135975.1:4134132-4391207 GCF_053455715.1 Rhinoraja longicauda
CATTGAGGTAGACATGGAGTGCTAAAGTAACTCAGTGGGTCAGGCAGCATCTCTGAAGAAAAACGATGGGTGACGTTTCAGATCGGGACCCTTCTTCTGAAGAGCAAAGTTCAAAGTTCAAATGTTAAATATTTAAAGGCCTGGACAGAGTGGACGTGGAGAGGGTGTTTCTACCAGTGGGAGAGTCTAGGACCAGAGGGCACAGCCTCAGAATAAAAGGACGTGCCTTTAGGAAGGAAATGAGGAGGAATTTATTTTGCCTGAGGGTGGTAAATCTGTGGAATTCATTGCCATAGAACGCTGTGGAGCCCAAGTCAATGGATATTTTTAAGGCAGAGATAGATTCTTGATTAGTACAGGTGTCGGGGGTTATGGGGTGAAGGCACGAGAATGGGGTTAGGAGGGAGAGATAGATCAGCCATGATTGAATGGCGGAGTAGACTTGATGGGCTGAATGGCCTAATTCTGCTCCTCTCACTTCTGAACTTATGAACTTAACAATGGCAGATTAACTAACTACCTTAAATCTTTCAATGCTCCAAAAGGTATCTGTTGCCCAAGCAATGTGGTGCGTCATTAGCTCACTGGTACACTCTTAACTTATAAGGTATTTATTCACAAAATGCTGGAGTAACTCAGCAGGTCAGGCAGCATCTCGGGACAGAAGGAATGGGTGACGTTTCGGGTCGAGACCCTTCTTCAGACTGAACTTCATTCTTAACTTATAAAATCTCTGCAGCATTATCCTGATCCCATCTTAATTAGGATAAACGTTGTTTCATCACCAAACCTTTTATTTCCTTTTCTTTAAAAAAAAAAGCAGCTCATTTGCATAACATGATTTACGCTGAGGGACAATCAGGTGCCGGGACATATCGTTTGGCAGCGATTTAAATGATTCCCAGCATGTGTTTCTTAACATTGATGGGCAGCGTATACTTTTGTTCTGAATTATATGCCTGCAAGAGTGTCAGTCAGTTAGAACAGATCGTACATTGTTGACAGGACTAAATTATCTGTGTCTTGCAAGCAAGCCTTTGAGTGTAAAGAACAGGGTGGCACTGTGGCACAGCGATTGAGTTGCTGCCTCACAACGCCAGAGACTGGGGTTCGATCCTAAACCACGGGTGCCGTCTGTACGGAGTTTGTACGTTCTCCCCGTTACCTGCGCGGGTTTTTCTTCGAGATCTTCGGTTTCCTCCCACACTCCAAAGACGCACAGGTTTTGTAGGTTGATTGGGCTGGGTATAAATATTATAAATTATGCCTAGTGTGTGTAGGATAGTGTTAATGTGCGGGGATCGCTGGTCAGTGCGGATTCGTTGGACTGAAGGGCCTGTTTCCGCGCTGTGTCTCTAAACAAAACTAAACAGCATGAGTTCGAGAGCCTCAGTTATTTTAGCATTCTTGGGTATCTAGACCAGCATTTGAAATGCTGGGGCCATGGAAAGTTGTGCACCAAATGTTGGTGAGTGGGGTTGATGTAGATAGGGTACTTCATAAGTTTATAAGCGATCGGAGCAGAATTAGGCCATTTGGCCCATCAAGTCTACTCTGCCATTTAATCATGGCTGATCTATCTTTCCCTCTCAACTCCATTCTCTTGCCTTCTCCCCATAACCCCTGACACCCATACTAATCAAGAATCTATCAATCTCTGCCTTAAAAATACCCATTGACGGCCACCACAGCCGTCTGTGGCAATGAATTCCACAGATTCACCACCCTGTGACTAAAGAAATTCCTCCTCATCTCCTTTGCTGAAGGTATGTCCCTTTTATTCTGAGGCTGTGACCTCTGGTCCTAGGCTTTTATTCACAAAATGCTGGAGTAACTCAGCAGGCCTCCATCATATGAGATGCTGCCTGACCCGCTGAGTTACTCCAGCATTTTGTGAATAAATACCTTCGATTTGTACCAGCGTCTGCAGTTATTTTCTTACACTACCTGGTCCTAGGCTCGTTCACTAGTGGAAACATCCCCTCCACCTCCAACCTGTCCAGGCCTTTCGCTTGATGGTCCACATGAAGACAGCAGGTTGAACGACCTGTTTCGTGACCTTTGGTCTGTAACAATGCAGATCGGCACAATTGCACAGCCCGATAGTGCCAGAGACCCAGGTTTGATCCCGAATAAGCTGTATCTCGAAAGTCTCAAGTCTTTAGCATTGCTTACACAATTACTTTGTATAACATTTGCATTGGCTAGATGGATTTGATACAGAAGGAAATAATGAAGTTTAAGAGTGTTTGGAGGCAAGAGGGAACAGAACAATGAAATAGACAACAGACAATACACAATAGGTGCAGGAGGAGGCCATTCGGCCCTTCGAGCCAGCACCACCATTCAATGTGATCATGGCTGATCACTCTCAATCAGTACCCCGTTCCTGCCTTCTCCCCATACCCCCTGACTCCGCTATCCTTAAGAACTCTATCTAGCTCTCTCTTGAATGCATTCAGAGAATTGGCCTCCACTGCCTTCTGAGGCAGAGAATTCCACAGATTCACAACTCTCTGACTGAAAAGGTTTTTCCTCATCTCAGTTCTAAATGGCCTACCCCTTATTCTTAAACTGTGGCCCCTTGTTCTGGACTCCCCCCAACATTGGGAACATGTTTCCTGCCTCTAACGTGTCCAACTCCAAAATGTTTTTGCATACTGTAGCTTTACAGGCCCATTATCACATCAAGTAAATATTCAGTATGACAAACTATCAGTAATAAAAGGTAACCAGACCATAATAGTGCCTTCCTTCTAGCGAGTGCAGGAGGATGCAGGATGATCTTATAGAGGTGTATGAAATCATGAGAGGATTACATCAGTTAGACACACACAGAGTAGGGGAATCAAGAACCAGAGGACATAGGTTTAAGGTGAAAGGGGAACGAGTTAATAGTAATCTGTGGCATAACCTTTCTCACACAGAGGGTGGTGGGTGTTTGGAATGAGCGGCCAGAGGAGGTAGTTGAGGCAGGGACCATCGCGATGTTTAAGAAGCAATGAGACAGGTACATGGATAGGACAAGTTTAGAGGAATATGGGCCAAACACAGACAGGTGAGACTGGTGTAAATGGGACATGTTGGTCAGTGTGGACCAACTGATGCGATCCTTATCAATGGGGTTAGTGTGGAGAGAGTGTCCAGCTTCAAGTTTCTGGGCACTCACATTTCGGAGGACCTAATATGGTCCACTAACACTGCTGCGCTGGTCAAGAAGGCACAGCAACGACTTCTACCTAAGAAGTCACGGTACGGTAGCGGCACGGTAGCGCAGCGGTAGAGTTGCTGCTTTACAGCGAATGCAGCGCCGGAGACTCAGGTTCGATCCTGACTACGGGTGCTGCACTGTAAGGAGTTTGTACGTTCTCCCCGTGACCTGCGTGGGTTTTCTCCGAGATCTTCGGTTTCCTCCCACACTCCAAAGACGTACAGGTATGTAGGTTAATTGGCTGGGTAAATGTAAAAAAATTGTCCCCAGTGGGTGTAGGATAGTGTTAATGTACGGGGATCGCTGGGCGGCACGGACTTCGAGGGCCGAAAAGGCCTGTTTCCGGCTGTATATATATGATATGATATGATATGATAACACTGAAAAAGTCTGGTCTGCCCCAACAGCTGCTGACGACCTTCTACCGCTGCACCATAGAGAGCATCCTAACACATGGCATCCCTGTGTGGTACCTCAGCTGCACGGAGGCAGAGAGGAAAGCTCTTCAGCGGGTAGTCCATAGAGCTCAGAAGACCATCGGAACACAGCTACCAGCCTTGGAGGGCATCTACAACACAAGATGCCTCAGAAAAGCCACCAGCATCCACAAAGACTCTCCACACTCCTGCAACAGTCTGTTCGAACTTCTACCATCGGGCAGATGATACAAGGCCTTCTATGCCCGCACCTCCAGACTCAGGAACAGCTCCATCCCCAGGGCCATAGCTGCCATGAACCGGTCCTGCTGAGCCGGATGGTCACATCGCACAGTGAACTGGCACAGACCTACTTGCACTTTATTCTGTTTTAAAACTGTTATAATTTGTTTCATTGGGTTGTTTAAATTAATACTGACTAGCTAATTGATTTTTTATTGCATCTTATGGGAGGCGCATTCCCAATCTCGTTGTACCCCCCTGTACAATGACAATAAAGATATATATTGTATTGTATTGACGTTGGGCCAAAGGGCCTTTTTTCCACGCTGATGGCGCTATGATTCTATGACTCCGTCTACACCTCACGCTGTGTAAAAAACTTGCCCACACATTTCCTTTAAACTCTACCTTGCTCCCCTTAAAGCTATGCCCTCTCGTCATTGACATTTCCACTCTGGCAAAAAAGGTTCTGACTGTCAACCCTGTCTATGCCGGGCAGCATCTGGGGCGGCAGCAGAACAAAAATGTTTCAGGTTGATTCAATCTTAAATGTTGCTTTGGTTTCAGTCTCTCAGTGTCTGATCTCAGTGCCTTTAATCCCTCAGCTTCATATTTGCCTGTTCTCCCTGCCCCCCCCCCAGGCAATCCTTCAGCACAACACATTGCAATCCCCTGCTGCGCTTCGAGATAAAATTCAGCGCAGGTTTATGGAATTGGCAAGTCTCTCCAACAGAAGCCTGGCACCTTATCCCGCAGAGGGAAGTACTTGGTAGAAGAACACAGCGCAAACGATTGGGAAAGAATGTGGTGTTAAATGGACTGAAACGGGGAAAAACTTTTTCGCCCAGAGAGTTGTGGATCTGTGGAATTCTCTGCCACAGAAGGCAGTGGAGGCCGATTCACTGGAGGTTTTCAAGAGATTCTTTCAAATACAACTTGCTCCCAGTGATGAAGAAATGCTCAAGCACTCACCTACACTCCTCCGATGTGTAGAAAGACTGGGCAGACACGTCATTGGGATTATCGAGTGGGCTCCTACTTTCATCCACGTTTCGCTGACTGGGTCCACGACGTCTCCAGTCGGCTTAGCGGTGCGTTCTGGCATACCACCCCCGTCGGCATTTGCCTAGCCAGCTTATTTGTGAGACCAAATGGGGTCTTTCCTCTTCAGTCAGAGCCACTGGCTACTCCGCTCTGCCACCCCTGATGTTTCCTTGATGGCCTGGCGTAGGGCTTGTCCGCTGATCCCCAGGTCCTTCATCAGTCTTACAGTTGATGTTGCCACAAAGCCCCGACATCCACCTTCTACCGGGCAGATCTTTGCTCCCCGCTGTTCTGCCTCCGCTGCAAGCTCTGTACATCGCAGTTTCTTTCTTTCGAAGGCTTCCTGCACAGCATCTTCCCAAGGGACTGTGAGCTCCACAAAATACACCATGCACTGAGAGTTGGACCAGAGGACAAGATCAGGCCTCACGCTGGTGATGGCAATAGACAATAGACAATAGACAATAGACAATAGGTGCAGGAGTAGGCCATTCGGCCCTTCGAGCCAGCACCGCCATTCAATGTGATCATGGCTGATCATTCTCAATCAGTACCCCGTTCCTGCTTTCTCCCCATACCCCCTGACTCCGCTATCCTTAAGAGCTCTATCTAGCTCTCTCTTGAATGTATTCAGAGAATTGGCCTCCACTGCCCTCTGAGGCAGAGAATTCCACAGATTCACAACTCTCTGACTAAAAAAGTTTTTCCTCATCTCAGTTCTAAATGGCCTACCCCTTATTCTTAAACTGTGGCCCCTGGTTCTGGACTCCCCCAACATTGGGAACATGTTTCCTGCCTCTAACATGTCCAACCGCTTAATAATCTTATACGTTGGCGATCTCTGATGGAACCGTAATTTACAGAGGCCAACAGTGTACATTTGCTAACACTTAAAAATCCCCAGGTGCCAGTCCCCAGATGTTAGTTTGCCACCATCTACACTTCACGCTGCCTCAGTGTAATGGTTGGCACCCTGGCCTTTGAATCCTGCCATCCAAGTGATGTATTCAAAAGAGAGTTAGATGTAGCTCTAAGGGCTAACGGAATCAAGGGATATGGGGAGAAAGCAGGAACGGGGGTACTGATTCTGGATGATTAGCCATGATCACATTGAATGGCGGTGCTGGCTCGAAGGGCCAAATGGCCTCCTCCTGCACCTATGTTTCCATGTTTCTATGAATGGCAAGAGACAGTAAGAGCACTAGTTCAGTTGATTGTCACAAGTACAAAGGTACAGTGAAAATCTTTGTTATTCACATTTTAAATCCCTTTTCCACTTGCTGTGCCCGTCAGCCGCCCATGCGCAGTAATGCCTCCATGTTCCACGTCGCCATGGAAACCCGACGGGCGGGAATGGCGGCGCCGCCGGAGAGCCCCTAAGAATGGAGGGGGGGGGGATAGGGAGGGATGGAGTGGGTGACTGGGGGGGTGGGAGGGGAAGGGGGGGGGAGTGGGTGGGGGAGAAGGGGGGTTGAGGGGATGGAGTGAGGGAGTGAGGGAGGGGAGGGGAGAGTGCTAGACCAATACAGAACAAAAAAAACACCATTTTAAAGAAAAATCACGATTTTCATTGAGATTTATTTAATTTATTTTTAAAGCCATTTATTTTAAAGAAAAAAGCGCCATTTTCCCACGTCACAATGGCAACCCAATGAGTTGTGGGCCCAACTCGTCCACTTGGCCTAGTGCATGATTAAAATGGAGCCATCCACAGCATACAGATACAGGATAAAGGGAAAAACCTGAATAACGTTTAGTGCAAGATATAACATTTAGTGCATGAAATAATGTTTAGTGCAAGTGACTAACTTGATGCATCCACTGTGGGGGGGGAAGCACTGAGCGAACAAAGGGGGACTTGGAGTGGGGAGGCTGCCGAGAATGAAGAGGGAACATTGGACATTGGGATGATATTGAATACTTTAGTACCTTTGTTGACGTCCTATGCGTGGCTACTCTTTGCATACTTTTTGCATGGGACGCAGAACAAGGAATTTTATTGTGTCTAGGTGCATGTGGCAATAAAGTACCACCCTCATCATCCCAGAGACCTGGCCCTCAAGGCACGTCATAGAGTCTTACAGCGTGGAAACAGGTCCTTCGGCCCAACTTGCCCATGCCAACCAACATGCCCCATCTGCACTAGTCCCACCTGCCTGCATTTGGCCCATGTCCCTCCAAACATTTGCTACCCGTGTATCTGTCTGAATGTTTTATAAACATTGGTGATAGTGCCTGCCTCAACGATCACCTCCGGCAGTTCATTCCAGGTACTTACCATCCTTGGGGCACCTTGGTTGGCATGAACGCGTTGGGCGATACGGTGGCGCAGCGTTCGAGTTGCTGCATAACAGCGTCAGAGGCCCGGGTTCGAGCCTAACTGTGGGTGCCTGTCTGTACGGAGTTTGTACGTTCTCCCCATGACCTGCGTGGGCTTTCTCCGGGAGCTCCAGTTTCCTCCCACACTACATCGACAAGCAGGTTTTGTAGGTTCATTGGCTTGGTTTAATTGTAAATTGTCCCTAGTGTGTGTAGGATAGCATTAATATGAGGGGATCGCTGGTCAGCACGGACTCGGTGGGCCGAAGGGCCTGTTTCCGTCCTGTATCGCTAAACTAAACTAAACTAAAGTCCTTGCTCGATGATTGTATGATTCTATAAAGAGCGACATTGTGGTTGCATTTGGTTGTGTGGAAGCAAAGGACTTCTCAACAAACTTTAAACCCCTACTGTGAAGTGAGGAAATGCAAGAGAAATTATTCATACAAGAACACAAACAGGATGGACATCATGCTAACCTTGGAAATGAATCGAGTAATCAGTTCACACAATGACATGGTTGTTGGAATTCATCCATTGTTTCTACTGAAGTCCTGCTGTGTAGCTGTCAACAAGATTCACAAGTCAACATGCCAGTAAAAACCATGGCGCCATCTAACATGCATTCATCCTGGACAGCTTTGAACATGTGAAACATCGTGATCTTATCAAAACGTAAAGGGGATCTTATCGAAACGTATAAGATTATTAAGGGGTTGGACACGTTAGAGGCAGGAAACATGTTCCCAATGTTGGGGGAGTCCAGAACAAGGGGGCCACAGTTTAAGAATAAGGGGTAGGCCATTTAGAACTGAGATGAGGAAAAACCTTTTTCAGTCAGAGAGTTGTGAATTTGTGTAATTCTCTGCCTCAGAAGGCAGTGGAAGCCAATTCTCTGAATGCATTCAAGAGAGAGCTAGATAGAGCTCTTAAGGATAGCGGAGTCAGGGGGTATGGGGAGAAGGCAGGAACGGGGTACTGATTGAGAATGATCAGCCATGATCACATTGAATGGCGGCGCTGGCTCGAAGGGCCGAATGGCCTCCTCCTGCACCTATTGTCTATTGTCTAGTGTTTATCACTAAAGCAAAACCTGTTCAGGATCCTTTTGGAATGGTGATAAATTGGGCTTTTCCGCACCAAAACATCTTCACAAGTTCATAAGTGATCGGAGCAGAATTAGGCCATTCGGCCCATCAAGTCTACTCCGCCATTGTATGGGGAATGGGGCTGATCTATCTTTCCCTCCTATCCCTATTCTCCTGCCTTCTCCCCATAACCCCTGACACCCGTGCTAAGCAAGAATCTATCTGTATCTCTGCCTTAAAAATATCCACAGACTTGGCCTCCACGGCCGTCTGTGGCAATGAATTCCACAGATTCACCAGCCTCTGACGACAGAAATCTCCTTTCTAATGGAACGTCCTTTAATTCAGAGGCTATGACCTCCGGTACCAGATTCTCCCACTAGTGGAAACATCTTCTTCACATGCACTCTATCCAGGTTTTTCACTATTCAGTAAGTTCCAATGTTCAAAGTTTCAATTTCTTTTAAAATAATGTTTGAACGAGCAATATGACATTTATTTGATGGCATTGAACTGCACGGTGGCGCAGCGGTAGAGTTGCTGCCTCACAGCGCCAGAGACCCCGGTTCCATCCGGACTACGGGCGCTGCCTGTGCAGAATTTGTACGTTCTCCCCGTGACCTGCGTGGATTTTGCCCGGGTGTTCCAGTTTCCTCTCACACTCCAAAGACATACAGGTTGGTAGGTTAATTGGCTTGGTATAATTGTACATTGCCCTTAATGTGTTTAGTTCAGTTTAGTTTAATTTAGTTTACCGAGATACAGGGAAAAGCTTCTGTTGCTTGCTAACCAATCAGCGGAAAGACAACGCATGATTACAGTCGAGCCATTTACTGTGTACAGATAGATACATGATAAGGGAATAACGTTTAGTGCAAGGTAAAGCCAGTAAAGTCCTATCAAAGATAGTCCGAGGGTCACCAATGAGGTAGATAGTAGTTCAGCACTGCTCTCTGGTTGTGGTCGGATGGTTCAGTTGCCCTGATAACAGCTGGGAAGAAACCACAGAAACTGTAGTGTGTGTAGAATGGTGCTAGTGCTGGTCAAAGAGCCTGGATCTGCGCTATATCTCGAAACTAAAACCAAACTAATTCGGAGAATTGAGCAGTCATATCATATTGATGCAGGTAATGTGATTCTTGTATCATAGAGAAGGCGGGTTCACTATTCGAACAATGAAACTATGAATACAATCGATCACCCACAAACATGAAGACAGACACAAAATGCTGGAGTAACTACAGCGGGTCAGGGCAGCATCTCTGGTGAAAAGGAATTGGTGATGTTTCGGGTCGAGACGCTTCGTTAGACTGAAATTCAGGGGAGAGGGAAACTAGAGGTATAGGTAGTTGGAGAACAAAGCAGAGCCGGCATCGATGACTCAGAAAAGGTGGAGCCCACAATGGTCCATTCTTGGCTGGGGACATGGTGATAATAAAAGTATACAAAGGGTGAAGTTAGCAAGAGGACTAGGGTGTGGAGTGTGAGAGAAAGCAAGGGTTACTTGAAGTTAAAGAAATCAATGTTCATACCGCTGGGGTGTAAGCTGCCCAAGTGAAATATGAGGTGCTGTTCCTCCAATTTGCACTCGCCCTCAATCTGACAGTGGAGGAGGCCCAGGACAGATAGGTCAGTGTGGGATTGGGAGGGGGAGTTAAAGTGTTTGGCAACTGGGATATCGCATAGGTCCAGGCATACCGAGTGTATGTGATCAGCGAAACAATCACCCAGTCTGAGCTTGGTCTCAGCAAAATATAGGAGTCTCCACGGAGTCGCACAAATGAACATGGGTATGGGTGCTGGAAAATGACTCGAAACGTCACCTATGCCTTCTCTCCAGAGTTGCTGCCTGATTTTCCGATTGACTCGAGTTTTATGCCTGGCTTTGGTTTAAACCAGCATCTGCAGTTCCTTCTGACACCTACAAACATGGCACTTCCAAGCAATCATGAATCAAGATAAGAAGGATAACACTTTTAAACTTAGAGAATGATGGTATAGAGTCAGATTATCAGAGATTTACAATTTTTCTGGCATCAAGCCCTTAGAGTAAACACTATTCCCGTTATCCTGCATCTGCACACTGTGGACAGTTTGATTGTAACCATGTCTAGTCTTTCCACTGACTCAAAAAGTGTTTCACTGTTTCTTAATGCATGTCACAATGCACTAATCTAAACTAGTCATATTTTCACACGTTTGACCAATATCCTGAAAGTATAAATGTACAAGTCTTTCTGGACCATCGTAACTACAGTAAGTGTAAGAAAATAACTACAGATGCTGGTACAAATCGAAGGTATTTATTTCACAAAATGCTGGAGTAACTCAGCAGGTCAGGCAGCATCTCAGGAGAGAAGGAATGGGTGACGTTTCGGGTCGAGACCCTTCTTCAGACTGATGTCAGGGGGGGCGGGACAAAGGAAGGATATAGGTGGAGACAGGAAGATAGAGAGAGAACTGGGAAGGGGGAGGGGAAGAGAGGGACAGAGGAACTATCTAAAGTTGGAGAAGCCAATGTTCATACCGCTGGGCTGCAAGCTGCCCAAGCGAAATATGAGGTGCTGTTCCTGAGGTCCAGTTTCCGGTGGGAGGTCCAGTTTCCGGTGGGAGGGGGAGTTGAAGTGCTCAGTTAGTGAGTCTGTGGCCGAGCACTTCAACTCCCCCTCCCACTCCCAGTCTGACCTTTCTGTCATGGGCCTCCTTCAGTGCCATAGTGAGGCCCACTGGAAATTGGAGGAACAGCACCTCATATTTCGCCTGGGCAGCTTGCAGCCCAGCGGTTTGAACATTGACTTCTCCAAGTGGGAAGAAGTGTAGTCCAGATAGTTGTGGGAGTCAGTGGATTTGTAATAGATGTCAGCCAATAGTCTATTTCTTGTGATGGAGACTGTGAGATCAAGAAAGGTGAGGGAGGTGTCAGAGATGGTCCAAGTAAATTTGAGTGCAGGATGAAAATTGGTGGTGAAGTTGACGAAGTCCGTGAGTTCTGCATGGGTGCAGGAGGTAGCACCAATGCAGTCATCAATGTAACGGAGATAGAGTTTGGGGATAGGGCCAGTTAACGCCTGGAACAGGGATTGTTCAACGTACCCTACAAAGAGGCAGGCATTGCTGGGGCCCATGCGGGTGCCCATAGCTACGCCTTGGACTTGGAGGAAGTGGGAGGAGTCGAAGGAGATGTTGTTGAGGGTGAGGACCAGCTCCGCTAGGCGGAGCAGAGTGTTAGTAGTTGTCAAGTTAGGAACAGGGGACATACAACGAGATCTGGGTGTCCTAGTGCATCAGTCACTGAAAGGAAGCATGCAGGTACAGCAGGCAGTGAAGAAAGTCAATGGAATGTTGGCCTTCATAACAAGAGGAGTTGAGTATAGGAGCAAAGAGGTCCTTCTGCAGTTGTACAGGGCCCTAGTGAGACCGCACCTGGAGTACTGTGTGCAGTTTTGGTCTCCAAATTTGAGGAAGGATATTCTTACTATTGAGGGCGTGCAGCGTAGGTTTACTAGGTTAATTCCAGGAATGGCGGGACTGTCATAGGTTGAAAGACTGGAGCGACTAGGCTTGTATACACTGGAATTTAGAAGGATGAGAGGAGATCTTATCGAAACGTATAAGATTATTAAGGGGTTGGACACGTTAGAGGCAGGAAACATGTTCCCAATGTTGGGGGAGTCCAGAACAAGGGGCCACAGTTTAAGAATAAGGGGTAGGCCATTTAGAACTGAGATGAGGAAAAACCTTTTTCAGTCAGAGATTTGTGAATCTGTGGAATTCTCTGCCTCAGAAGGTAGTGGAGGCCAATTCTCTGAATGCATTCAAGAGAGAGCTAGATAGAGCTCTTAAGGATAGCGGAGTCAGGGGGTATGGGGAGAAGGCAGGAATGGGGTACTGATTGAGAATGATCAGCCATGATCACATTGAATGGCGGTGCCGGCTCGAAGGGCCGAATGGCCTCCTCCTGCACCTATTGTTTATTGTCTATTGAAATTGGATGGTTCTGCGGTCGAGGAAGAAACGGAGGGCTTTAAGGCCTTCCTGGTGGGGGGTGGAGGTGTAGAGTGACTGAATGTCCAGAGTAAAGATGAGGGGGTGGGGGCTCGGAAAGCGGAAGTCATTAAAGAGACGAAGGGCGTGTGAGGTATCTTGGACGTAGGTCGGGAGAGACTGCACCAGGAGGGATAGGATGGAGTCGAGATACGTGGAAATCATTTCCGTGGGACAGGAGCAGGCAGAAACAATGAGTCTGCCAGGGCAGTTGTGTTTGTGGATTTTGTGGGGGTGGGGGGGGGGAGGTAAAAACGGGCTGTGCGGGGCTGGGAAACGATAAGGTTGGGGGCTGTGGAAGGCTGAAGTGATGAAATCAGTAATGGTGTTTGAGACGAAGGCATGGTGCTCAACTGCGGGATCAAGGCCCAAGGATAAGTGGGAGGAGGTGTCTGAGAGATGTCGCCTGGCCTGGAGAGGTCAGTGGACCAGTCTACGACCGCACCTCCCTTGTCGGCAGGTTTGATTATGTCTGGGTTGCTGCAGAGTGTGCCTAGGGCAGTTGGCAGTCAGAGGGGGTGAGGTTGGAGTAGGTCCTATCCAGGTACCTGGATAAGTGTCTTATAAATGTTGTAGTACCTGCTCGTTTATCTTTCCACACACACTTTGCAGCTCTTTCAAGTTTTGAGGAGCTCACCATTGGCATTTGTAGACTGCATTTTGGCATAGGCCAGATGAGTTTACCTGCATAGGAAAAAAAACTGCAGATGCTGGTCTAAATCGAAGGTAGACACAAAAAAAAGCTGGAGTAACTCAGCGGGTCAATAGAGGGTCGATCTGAAGAAGGGGCTCGACCCGAAACATCATCCATTCCTTCTCTCCAGAGATGCTGCCTGACCTGCTGAGTTACTCCAGCTTTTTGTGTCTACCTTTTTTTTTTTACCTGCAAGTCGATTCTATTTACGTAGTTTACGATAGGGAGAAAAAATCTATGCATTAAAACGACAAGGACACTACGAAGATGACCTTACACGCTGTGCTTAATTCCGCATTAAAACAACAATCAGGCAAGTCCAATAATCATTACCTCACTTTGTTTACAAACTGTTTACTGGAAAAGCAATTAATTAGGTGCCATTTAAAAGAAAGGTAGACAGCCACTGCAAAGAATACCACCTCAACGAGATTGAAAACACTGTTGATGAATGAATGAGATAAGAACTCCTTGCTCTATCTCTATGTTCTAACACAGGGGCCTCCAAACTTTTCAGCACGAGGGCCACATTATATATTTGGCACATTTTTTTGCGGGCCGTAGGAAAAAAGAAAGAAATGTCAGTATTATAAATTGAATGAGGTTTATATGGAACAAATAAATAATATTCAATTTTTAAAAAGAGCTTGAAATATTGGAATATATAAATATATATATATATAATTTATATCATATCATATCATATATATACAGCCGGAAACAGGCCTTTTCGGCCCTCCAAGTCCGTGCCGCCCAGCGATCCCCGTACATTAACACTATCCTACACCCACTAGGGACAATTTTTACATTTACCCAGCCAATTAACCTACATACCGGTACGTCTTTGGAGTGTGGGAGGAAACCGAAGATCTCGGAGAAAACCCACGCAGGTCACGGGGAGAACGTACAAACTCCTTACAGTGCAGCACCCGTAGTCAGGATCGAACCTGAGTCTCCGGCGCTGCATTCGCTGTAAAGCAGCAACTCTACCGCTGCGCTACCGTGCCGCCAATATATATATACCGTCGGTATACAATTATTTATAAAACAGAAAAAATACAGTGACCACCAGTGGGCATGCAGACAGTATAGAAATATCATCTAGATACTAAAATGTTGTTTGTTTGTTTGTTTGTTCCTGAACTACAGCCAAAACGGTACACGATAGCGCGACAATTTTAGGCCCACCTTACTCACCGTCGTCCCTTTGGTGCTAATGGAAGAAGTTACGTTGAGATCGGTGTTATATTTTTAAAGTTATTCACATTTTAAAGTTTAAATCTATCTCCTAGGGAGGGATGGGGGGAGGGAGGGATGGAGGGGGGTTGAGGGGGGATAGGGGGGGTTGAGGGGGATGGAGTGGGGGGGGGAGAGGGGAGGGGGATGGAGTGGGGATAGAGTGTGGGGGGAGGGGAGGGGGATGGAGTGGGGATACAGTTGGGGGGGGGAAGGGGAGGGGGATAGAATGGGGATAGAGTGGGGGGGGAGGGGGATGGAGTGGGGATAGAGTGTGGGGGAGGGGGATAGAATGGGGATAGAGTGGGGGGGAGGGGGATGGAGTGGGGATAGAGTGTGGGGGAAGGGGATGGAGTGGGGATAGAGTGGGGGGAGGGGATGGAGTGGGGATAGAGTGGGGGAGAGGGGAGGGGGATGGAGTGGGGATAGAGTGGGGGGGAGGGGAGGGGGATGAAATGGGGATAGAGTGGGGGGGAGGGGAAGGGGGATGGAATGGGGATAGAGTGTGGGGGGAGGGGAAGGGGGATGGAATGGGGATAGAGTGTGGGGGAGGGGAAGGGGGATGGAATGGGGATAGAGTGTGGGGGGAGGGGAAGGGGGAGGGGGAAGGAGGAGGAGGAGAATAAAATCTAACCCACAAAAAAAAGACACACACCACGGCCCTGGAGTAACCCATTGGCGCAGGGGTAGAATTGCTGCCTCACAGCGCCCAAGATCCTGGTTCGATCCCGACTACAGAACATTGAACGGAACTGAATTGAACCCTGAGAAGAATTTGTCGTTTCTTTGGGACAGTGTGTTTATTACCTACAAATAATTGGGGAAGAAAAGGGTGCCCGGAAAGTAAAGAATCGTGAAGAAGTGAAGACAGTGGGCGGTCATGGTGCAGTTGCTGCCTTTACAGCTAATGCAGCGCCGGAGACCCGGGTACGATCCCGACTGCGGGCACTGTCTGTACGGAGTTTGTACGTTCTCCCCGTGACCCGCGTGGGTTTTTCATACGAGATCTTCGGGTTTTCTCCCACACTCCAAAGACGTGCAAGTTTGTAGGTTGATTACATGGAGGCCATTCAGCCCTTCGGGCCAGCACCGCCATTCAACGTGATGATGGATGATCATTCACAATCAGTACCCCGTTCCTGCCTTCTCCCCAAAACCCTTGATTCCGCTAGCCCTAAGAGCTGTATCTAACTCTCTTTTGAAAGCATCCAGTAAATTGGCCTCCACTGCCGTCTGAGGCAGAGAATTCCACAAATTCACAACTGTGAAAAAGTTTTTCCTCATCTCCGTTCTAAATGGCCTGCCCCTTATTCCTAAACTGTGGCCCCTGGTTCTGGACTCCCCCCCCCCCCCCCCCCTCCCCCCCAAACATCGGGAACATGTTTCCTGTTTAATTGGCTTGCTGTAATTGTAAATTCTCCCTCATGCGTGTAGGATAGTGTAAGTGTGCGGGGTTCGCTGGTCGGCACGGACCCGGTGGGCCGAAGGGCCTGTTTCCGCGCTGTGTATCTAAACTAAACTAAACTAAACTTGTCGGATTGAGTCAGGGAGAACGTTTACTCTCTGCTTGGGCAACTGATATCAGGGTGAGGAGGCGGAACGAGTGGGAGGTGGGATGTCACATAACAGATCTACCAGGAAGGCATCCAAACAGCGCTGGCAAACGCACAACAAATCCTATCCAGAAGTATGAGAGCAGCTTAAACAACACAAGTTCCATCAGTGTCGCGCTTGGCTTTCAAGTCCTAGATTAGATAAAAACATTTCTTGAGCATATAATATCAGAAGTCCATACGATTCTCCTGCCTGCTCAACACCCCTACTAGACTAAGACAGTCTTTTTCCTTTTACCATAAGAAATAGGAGCAGAATTAGGCCATTCGGCCCATCAAGTCTACTCTGCCATTCAATCGTGGCTGACCTATTTTACCCCCTCACTTCATTCTCCTGCCCTGTAACCGTTGATGTCCTTACTGATCAAGAACCTATTCACCTCCGTTTTTAAAATACACGTTGACTTGGCCTTCACTGCCCTCTGAGACAATGAGTTCCACCTACTCCAGACTACCTTCTGGCTAAAGACATTCCTCCTCGTATGGTCATTAGTGATAGAATTAGGCCTTTTGGCCCATCAGGTCTATTCCACTATTCAATCATGGCTGATCTATATCTCCCTCCTAACCCCATTCTCCTGCCTTCTTCCCATAACCCATGACACCTGTACTAATCAAGAATCTATCCATCTCTATCTTAAAATCTATCTGGGGCGGCACGGTGGCGCAGCGGTAGAGTTGCTGCCTTACAGCGAATGCAGCGCCGGAGACTCAGGTTCGATCCTGACTACGGGCGCCGTCTGTACAGAATTTGTACGTTCTCCCCGTGACCTGCGTGGGTTTTCGCCGAGATCGTCGGTTTCCTCACACACTCCAAAGACGTACAGGTTTGTAGGTTAATTGACTGGGTAAATGTAAAAATTGTCCCGTGTGTGTGTAGGATAGTGTTAGTGTGCGAGGACCGCTGGGCGGCGCGGACCCGGTGGGCCGAAGGGCCTGTTTCCGCGCTGTATCTCTAAATCTAAATCTAAAAGCCTATTAACAATGGCTTGGTCTCTACAGCCTTCCTCCTCATCTCCAGTGTAAAGATACGTCCTTTAATTCTGAGGCCGTGCCCTCTGGTCTTAGACTCTCCCACTACTGGAAGCATCCTCTCCACATCCACTATCCAGGCCTTTTGGTCTCCAATCCATTTTCCTGCTGTGACCTTTGATTCATTGACAGTCCAGGAACATGGCTTAGCGTTGAACAAACATAGCCTTGAACAAACATAGCCTTGAACAAACAGAGCAACTCAGCCTCCACAGACTGCATGGGTAGAGAGTTCCAAGAGTCACAAACCTTCTAACAAGAGGGGCGCAGCTGCAGAGTTGTTGCCTGACAGCGCCAGAGACCCGGGTTCGATCCTGACTGCGGATGCTGTCTGTACGGAGTTTATACGTTCTCCCTGTGACTGCGTGGGTTTTCTCCGGGTGCTCCGGTTTCCTAACACACTCCAACGGCGGCACGGTGGCGCAGCGGTGGAGTTGCTGCCTTACAGCGAATGCAGCGCCAGAGACTCAGGTTCGATCCTGGCTACAGGCGCCGTCTGTACGGAGTTTGTACGCTCTCCCCGTGACCTGCGTGGGTTTTCTCCGAGATCTTCGGTTTCCTCCCACACTCCAAAGACGCACAGATAGGTTAATTGGTAAAAAAAAAATTTTAATTGTCCCTAGTGGGTGTAGGATAAAATAGTGTTAGTGTGTGCGGGGATCGCTGGGCGGCGCGGACCCGGTGGGCCGAAGGGCCTGTTTCTGCGCTGTATCTCTAAATCTAAATCTAAAAAAATCTAAAGCTGTACAGGGTTTGTAGACTAATTGGGTTTGGTAAAAAATTGTAGCACTATCTCCAGTGTGCAGGATAGTGCAACTGTACTGGGTAATCGCTGGTCGGCAGGGACTTGGTGGGCCGAAGGGCCTGTTTCTACGCCGAATGCCAAGTATAAAGTAAAATGTGGATAGGAAAGGTTTAGAGGTATGGAGGAAACGTCGGCAAATGGGACTAGCTTAGATGAACCTGCTCGGTCACCATGGACAACTTGGGTCAAAGGGCCAGATTCTGAGCTCTATGACTCTGACTATGAATCAAAATAAAACTCCTCCTCGTACAAAACTCTCTGTTGGTGATACATATAAATGATTTAGATGAAAATGTAGGTGACCTGATTAATAAGTTTGTATATAACACAAAGATTGGTGATCCATGCCAAACATAATGCTTACTTAAAATAATTCCTTTTGCCTGCATCATCTGCTCCATCTCATCATCTGTTTCCTGCATATTCATGTGCCTTATCTAAGAGCTTAAATCCCACCATCGTATCTGCCTCCACCACCACCCCTGGCAAAATGTTCCACGCTCCGACTTCACTCTGTGTCGAAAACTTGCCCCACACATCTCCTTTACATTTTGCCCCTTTCACCTTAAAGCAATGTCATAGAGTCATAGACTCAGACAGTGTGGAAACAGGCCCTTCAGCCTAACTTGCCCACACCGACCAACATGTCCCAGCTACACTAGTCCCACCAGCCTGCATTTGGCCCGTATCCCTCTAAACATTGCCGCACTGGTGGGTAAGGCAAAGCAGCGCCTTTACCACCTTAGACAGCTGAGGAAATTCAGAGTGTCTCTGAGGATCCTTCATTGCTTCTACTCTGGGGCTGTAGAGAGCATCCTGTCCGGCAACATTACAATCTGGTTTGGGAACAGCTCTGCCCAGGACAGGATCGCCCTGCAGAGAGTAGTGCGTTCGGCAGAACGCACCATGGGAACTACACTCGCCCCCCTGCAGGACCTATACATCAGGAGGTGCAGATCCAGAGCCAGCAACATTATGGGGGACCCCTACCACCCCAGCAACGGGCTGTTCCAGATGCTACGGTCAGGCAAACGCCTCCGCTGTCACGCTGTGAAAACGGAGAGGATGAGACGGAGTTTCTTCCCACAGGCCATCAGGACTGTCAACTTTTATAACTCCAGAGACTAATTTTTGTCTACACTATAGTAACTTTATTAACTTTATTTATATGCTGTAACTGTAATTCTTTTTTGTGCACAATCCTCAGGCATTGCCACTTTCATTTCACTGCACATCGTGTATGTGTATGTGACAAATAAACTTGACTTGATTTGACTTGAAACCTGTCCTATCCATGTACCTTGTCTAAATATTTCTTTAATGTTGGGATAGTCCCAGCCTCAACTCCCTCCTGCGGCAGCTCGTTCCATATACCCACCACCCTTCCCGTGAAAAGGTTACTCCTCAGATTCCTATTAATTCTTTTCCCTTTCACCTTGAATCATTGTCCTCTGGTCATCGATTCCCCTACTCTGGGCAAGAGACTCCGTGAGTTTACCCAATCTATTCCTCTCATGATTTTTATACACCTCTATAAGATCACCCCTCATCCTCCTGCGCTCCAAGGAATAGAGTCCCAGCCTGCACAACCTCTCTCTGTAGCTCAGGCCCTCGAGTCCTGGCAACATGATTGCAAATCTTCTCTGCACCCTTTCCAACTTGACAACATCTTGCCTATAACATTTTGCCCAAAACTGAACACGATACTCTAAATGAGGCCTCACCAACATTTTATATAACCTCCTTACGTCTCAATGCAATACTCTGACTGATGAAGGCCAGTGCACCAAAAGCCTTTTTGACCACCCTATCTACCTGCAATGCCACTGAAAGAACTATGTACCTGCACTCTTAAATCCCTCTGCTCCACAACACTCCCCAGAGCCCTACCATTCACTGTGTAGGTCCTGCCCATGTTAGTCTCCCCCGAAATGCAACACCTCACGTTTCTCTGTAACCACCTGGCCAATCGATCAAGAGAGGGGGAAAATGTAAGGATGTGCAGGGCGTGTTATTACCTGCCCAGGTACCAGTAATGTGCTGCCGGGGGTGGTGGTGGAGCTAGATACAGTAGTGGTGTTTAAGGGGCTTTTAAATAGGCACATGGACATGCAGGAAATACTAGATAAAGCTCTAGGGGCTAGTGGTATCAAGGGATATGGGGAGAAGGCAGGCTCGGGTTACTAACTGTGGATGATCGGCCATGATCACAATGAATGGCGGTGCTGGCTCGAAGGGCCAAATGGCCTCCTCCTGCACCTATTTTCTATGTTTCTATGAACTAGAGGGATATGGGTCACGTGCAGGCTGAAGAAGGGTCTCAACCCGAAACGTCACTCATTCCTTCTCCCCTGAGATGCTGCCTGACCTGCTGAGTTACTCCAGCATTTTGTGAATAAATACCTTCGATTTGTACCAGCGTCTGCAGTTATTTTCTTATACTACCTGCAGGCAGTGGAGATTAGTTTAACTTTGCATCGTGTTTGGCACTGTTATTGTGGGCCGAATGGCCTATTTCTGCGCTGTACTATCTGTCCTATGTAAGCAGGCAAGTGTGCAAGGCGGGGCCAGAAAGTGAAAACTCAGATTTACAATGTGCGTTTATGGGTGCAAGTACACTCGCACATCCACTCACACATGCACACATTCACATACACACTCAGGCACGCAGACAGAGGCATACACACACACACACACTTGCACGTACACACCCACGCATGCACACAGACATGCACACACGTGAGCACTCACACGGACACACTCTTGTATACACACTCACACACACTCACACACAGACAAACACTTGCTTACACACTCAAACACATGTGCACATGCACTCGCGAGCACACACACACTCACACACACACACACACACATAAACGCACACATGCATGCACACACTCACACACACTCCTTCAAAAGCTGGCAAATGTAAATTTCTCTGCCTGTTCCATCTGGTGAGGGAGACAGAGTCTTCCAGGTGCCTCATTATATATGCTCTCCGGTTAGATTTCCACAGCTTTTGTTCATCTGCATTTTCTTCTGTGACTAAAACTTCCCAGTGATTTAAAAAAAAACAGAAAATGTTGAGAAAAAACTCAGTGGGTCAGGCAGCATCCGCGGAAGGAGAAGTTATCAGTGTGTCAGGTCCCCGACAATTGGGGTGGCACGGTGGAACAGCGGTAGAATTGCTGTCTCGCGGTAAAAGAGCCATTAGGAGGCAGTGATCACAACATGATAAGTTTTACTCTGCAAATGGAAAGGCAGAAGGGAAAATCGGAAGTGTCGGTATTACAGTATAGCAAAGGGGATTACAGAGGCATGAGGCAGGAGCTGGCCAAAATTGATTGGAAGGAGGCCCTAGCAGGGAAGACGGTAGAACAGCAATGGCAGGTATTCCTGGGAATAATGCAGAGGTTGCAGGATCAATTTATTCCAAAGAGGTGGAAAGACTCTAAGGGGAGTAAGAGACACCTGTGGCTGACAAGGGAAGTCAGGGACAGCATAAAAATTAAGGAGAGGAAGTATAACATAGCAAAGAAGGGTGGGAAAACAGAGGATTGGGACTCTTTTAAAGAGCAACAAAAGTTAACTAAAAAGGCAATACGGGGAGAAAAGATGAGGTACGAGGGTAAACTAGCCAATAATATAAAGGAGGATAGCAAAAGTTTTTTTAGGTACGTGAAGAGGAAAAAAATAGTCAAGGCAAATGTGGGTCCCTTGAAGACAGAAACAGGGGAATTTATTATGGGGAACAAAGAAATGGCAGACGAGTTAAACCGTTACTTTGGATCTGTCTTCACTGAGGAAGATACACACAATCTCCCAAATGTTCTAGGGGCCGGAGAACCTAGGGTGATGGAGGAACTGAAGGAAATCCACATTAGGCAGGAAATGGTTTTGGGTAGACTGATGGGACTGAAGGCTGATAAATCCCCAGGGCCTGATGGTCTGCATCCCAGAGTACTTAAGGAGGTGGCTCTAGAAATAGTGGAAGCATTGGAGATCATTTTTCAATGTTCTATAGATTCAGGATCAGTTCCTGTGGATTGGAGGATAGCAAATGTTATCCCACTTTTTAAGAAAGGAGGGAGAGAGAAAACGGGTAATTATAGACCAGTTATGACATCAGTGGTGGGGAAGATGCTGGAGTCAATTATAAAAGACGAAATTGCTGAGCATTTGGATAGCAGTAACGGGATCATTCCGAGTCAGCATGGATTTACGAAGGGGAAATCATGCTTGACAAATCTACTGGAATTTTTTGAGGATGTAACTAGGAAAATTGACAAGGGAGAGTCAGTGGATGTGGTGTACCTCGACTTTCAGAAAGCCTTCGACAAGGTCCCACATAGGAGATTAGTGGGCAAAATTAGGGCACATGGTATTGGGGGTAGGGTACTGACATGGATAGAAAATTGGTTGACAGACAGAAAGCAAAGAGTGGGGATAAATGGGTCCCTTTCGGAATGGCAGGCAGTGACCAGTGGGGTACCGCAAGGTTCGGTGCTGGGACCCCAGCTATTTACGATATACATTAATGACTTAGACGAAGGGATTAAAAGTACCATTAGCAAATTTGCAGATGATACTAAGTTGGGGGGTAGTGTGAATTGTGAGGAAGATGCATTAAGGCTGCAGGGTGACTTGGACAGGTTGTGTGAGTGGGCGGATACATGGCAGATGCAGTTTAATGTAGATAAGTGTGAGGTTATTCACTTTGGAAGTAAGAATAGAAAGGCAGATTATTATTTGAATGGTGTCAAGTTAGGAGGAGGGGGAGTTCAACGAGATCTGGGTGTCCTAGTGCATCAGTCAATGAAAGGAAGCATGCAGGTTCAGCAGGCAGTGAAGAAAGCCAATGGAATGTTGGCCTTCGTAACAAGAGGAGTTGAGTATAGGAGCAAAGAGGTCCTTCTACAGTTGTACCGGGCCCTGGTGAGACCGCACCTGGAGTACTGTGTGCAGTTTTGGTCTCCAAATTTGAGGAAGGATATTCTTGCTATGGAGGGCGTGCAGCGTAGGTTCACTAGGTTAATTCCCGGAATGGCGGGACTGTCGTATGTTGAAAGGCTGGAACGATTGGGCTTGTATACACTGGAATTTAGAAGGATGAGGGGGGATCTTATTGAAACATATAAGATAATTAGGAGATTGGACACATTAGAGGCAGATAACATGTTCCCAATGTTGGGGGAGTCCAGAACAAGGGGCCACAGTTTGAGAATAAGGGGTAGGCCATTTAGAACGGAGATGAGGAAGAACTTTTTCAGTCAGAGGGTGGTGAAGGTGTGGAATTCTCTGCCTCAGAAGGCAGTGGAGGCCAGTTCGTTGGATGCTTTCAAGAGAGAGCTGGATAGAGCTCTTAAGGATAGCGGAGTGAGGGGGTATGGGGAGAAGGCAGGAACGGGGTACTGATTGAGAGTGATCAGCCATGATCGCATTGAATGGCGGTGCTGGCTCGAAGGGCTGAATGGCCTACTCCTGCACCTATTGTCTATTGTCTATTGTCTATTGTCTATTGTCTATTGTCTATTGTCTATTGTCTATTGTCTATTGCAGCCCAAGAGACCCGGATTCGATCTGAACTACGGGCGCTGTCTGTACGGAGTTTGCACGTTCTCCCCGTGACCCGCGTGGGTTTTCTCCGGGTGCTCCGGTTTTGCTCCCACACTCCAAAGACGTGCAGGTTTGTAGATTAATTGTAAAATTTTATAAAATTGTAAATTGTCCCTAGTGCGTGTAGGATAGTATTAATGTGTGGGGATCGCTGGTCGGCGCGGACTCGGTGGGCTGAGGGGCCTTTATCCGCGCTGTATCTCTAAACTAAACTAAACTACATTCTCCAGCCCTGACAATATCCCGGTGACTTCTCCCTTTCCTCATTCCAGTGCTTCCTCTTCCGTCCTACACGAATGTCTTCATCTGACCGAGAGACTTAAGACAGAAACAAAATGCCAGGGAAACTCAGCGGGTCAGGCAGCATCTCTGGAGAAAAAGAATTAGGTGACGTTTCGGGTCGGGACCCTTCTTCAATCTGAAAGTAGAAATGGGTTGGGGGGGTGGGATCCAAACTGGAGGCGAGAAAAGGCCAGAACAAATTAGGGCCGGCAACAGATGACCCCAGGCAGGGTGGAGCCCACAATGGCCCATTGTTGGCTGGGGAAGGTGGGATGACAAGAGGGAAACAAGCATGCGAACAGTGGAATGGGTGGGATGATTAGGGTGGAGTTTGGGGGCAGGAGATGGCATGCAGGAGTTACTTGAAATTAGAGAGATCAACGTTCATACCGCTGGGCTGTAAGCTGCCCAAGTGAAATATGACTTCATCAATTGAAAGATCCAATATGGAAACAGCTCTTCGGCCCACCGAGTCCACATTGACCATCGTTCAACTGTTCGCACTAGTGCAGGAGGGAACGGCAGATGCCGTTTAAGGATAAGGGGGAAGTCTTTTAGGACCGAGATTGGAAAGTTTTTTTTCACACAGAGAGTGGTGAATCTGTGGAATTCTCTGCCACAGATGGTAGTTGAGGCCGGTTCATTGGCTATATTTAAGAGGGAGTTAGATGTGGCCCTTGTGGCTAAAGGGATCAGGGGGTATGGAGAGAAGGCAGGTACGGGATACTGAGTTGGATGATCTCGAAGGGCCGAATGGCCTACTCCTGCACCTATTTTCTATGTTTTTATGTTTCTATGCTGGTTTATACCAAATATAGACACAAAATGCTTGAGTAACTCAGTGGGTCAGTCAGCATCTCCGGAGAAAAGGAGTAGGTGACGTTTCGGGTCGAGAACCTTCTCAACACTAGTTCTACATTTTCCCTCTTTTGAATCCACTCCTTACACAATGTGGGCAATTTACTGGCTGAATGGCCTAATTCTGGTCCTATCGCTAATGAAGACAACGCCTGACATTTTGAGTGTAATGGTTGGCACCCTGGGCTTTGAATCCTGCGATCCGAGTGATGTATTCAAAGGAGAGTTAGAGTTAGCTCTGAGGGGCTAACAGAATCAAGGGATATGGGGAGATAGCTGGAACAGGGCACTGATTTTGGATGATCAGCCATGATCACATTGAATGGCGATGCTGGCTCGAAGGGCCAAATGGCCTCCTCCTGCACCTATTGTCTGTGTTTCTATGTTTCTATGAAACATCCAACAAAATCAAAGACTTGTCCCATCCCGGTCATTCCTTTTTCTCCCTGCTCCTATTGGGTAGAAGGTACAGAAGCTTGCAAGCGAGCATCACCAGACTCAGAAACAGCTTCTTCCCCTCTGTTATCAGGCCTTCCAGAAGCTAAGGTAAGACAAGAGACAATAGACAAAAGACAATAGGTGCAGGAGGAGGCCATTTGGCCCTTCGAGCCAGCACCACCATTCAATGTGATCATGGCTGATCATTCTCAATCAGTACCCCGTTCCTGCCTTCTCCCCATACCCCCTGACTCCGCTATCCTTAAGGGCGCTATCTAGCTCTCTCTTGAATGCATTCAGAGAATTGGCCTCCACTGCCTTCTGAGGCAGAGAATTCCACAGATTCACAACTCTCTGACTGAAAAAGTTTTTCCTCATCTCTGTTCTAAATGGCCTACCCCTTATTCTTAAACTGTGGCCCCTTGTTCTGGACTCCCCCAACATTGGGAACATGTTTCGTGCCTCTAACGTGTCCAACCCCTTAATAATCTTATACGTTTCGATAAGATCCCCTCTCATCCTTCTGGTCATCCTTCTGGTAAGGTCATAAGGTCCCCCCCCCACCCACACGCCAGGCCCCCCTTTGTTCTCTCAGTGGCACGTCCTCGACTGACCTCCAGCACTCACCACGGGTCCCACTCACAGCACCCGCCGTCAGCTTCTCTCAAAATAGTGCTGTTCCAGTGATTGCTGTATATTGAAGTCATAGAGTGATACAGTGTGGAAACAGCCCCATCGGCCCAACTTGCCCTCACCAGCCAACAATGTCCCGGCTGCCCAAGTCCCACCTGCCTGCGTTTGGCCCATATCCCTCCAAACATAGAAACATAGAAAATAGGTGCAGGAGTAGGCCATTCGGCCCTTCGAGCCTGCACCACCATTCAATATGATCATGGCTGATCATCCAATTCAGTATCCCGTACCTGCCTTCTCTCCGTACCCCCTGATCCCTTTAGCCACAAGGGCCACATCTAACTCCCTCTTAAATATAGCCAATGAACTGGCCTCAACTACCTTCTGTGACAGAGAATTCCACAGGTTCACCACTCTCTGTGTGAAAAAAAACTTTCTCATCTCAGTCCTAAAAGACTTCCCCCTTATCCTTAAACTGTGACCCGTCCTGTCCATGTACCTGTCTAACTGTTTCTTTAAACGTTGGGATAGTCCCTGCCTCAACTACCTCCTCTGGCAGCTCGTCCCATGCACCCACCACCCTTTGTGTGAAAAAGTAACCCCTCAGTGCGTCTACCCGATCTATTCCTCTCATGATTTTGTACACCTCAATAAGATCACCCCTCATCCTCCTGCACTCCAAGGAAAAGAGTCCCACCCTGCTCAACCTCTCCCTATAGCTCGTCGGTAAATAATATGCAATACGCCTGACTATCGTATTACTGAGATTGTTCTGTGTAGTTTACAAACTTGCCCCTCTGTGATTAACTAAGTCCAGGACATCTCTTTTCCAACGCAAGCAGGTGTGTTAATGGACTTGGCAATTAGGCACTCATTTGAACCCATGATTACTGAGGCGAACCATGAAGCAAAGTTCTGCTGATGCTGAGATTCCTAAATAAAAACAGAAGTATCAGCAAAAGAGAAGATTGAGATAGGGAAAAACTTTTTCATTAGGACTGAGATGAGTAAAAACGTTTTCACCCAGAGAGGTGTGAATCTGTGGAATTTTCTGCCGCAGAAGGCAATGGAAGCCGATTCACTGGATGTTTTCAAGAGAGAGTTAGATTTAGCTCTTAGGGTTAACAGAATCAAGGGGTATGGGGGAAAAAGAAGGAATGGGGCTACTGATTTTTGATGATCAGCTATGATCATATTGAATGGCGGTGCTGGCTCCAAGGGCCGAATGGCCTACTGCACCTATTTTCTATGTTTCTATGTTCCTCTCAACATAAAAATGCTGGAGTAATTCAGCGGGACAGGCATCTCAGGAGAAAGGTGTCAAGTGTCATGTGTCAAGTTAGGAAAAGGGGACGTACAACGAGATCTGGGTGTCCTAGTGCATCAGTCACTGAAAGGAAGCATGCAGGTACAGCAGGCAGTGAAGAAAGCCAATGGAATGTTGGCCTTCATTACAAGGGGAGTTGTGTATAGGAGCAAAGAGATCCTTCTGCAGTTGTACAGGGCCCTGGTGAGACCACACCTGGAGTACTGTGTGCAGTTTTGGTCTACAAATTTGAGGAAGGATATTCTTGCTATTGAGGGCGTGCAGCGTAGGTTTATTAGGTTAATTCCCGGAATGGCGGGACTGTCGTATGTTGAAAGACTGGAGCGACTAGGCTTGTACACACTGGAATTTAGAAGGATGAGAGGAGATCTTATCGAAACGTATAAGATTATTAAGGGGTTGGACACATTAGAGACAGGAAACATGTTCCCAATGTTGGGGGAGTCCAGAACAAGGAGCCACAGTTTAAGAATAAGGGGTAGGCCATTTAGAACTGAGATGAGGAAAAACTTTTTCAGTCAGAGAGTTGTGAATCTGTGGAATTCCCTGCCTCAGAAGGCAGTGGAGGCCAATACTCTGAATGCATTCAAGAGAGAGCTAGATAGAGGATAGTGGAGTCAGGGGGTATGGGGAGAAGGCAGGAACGGGGTACTGATTGAGAATGATCAGCCATGATCACATTGAATGGCGGTGCTGGCTCGAAGGGCCGAATGGCCTACTCCTGCACCTATTGTCTATTGTCTATTTTCTAAAAGGAATGGGTGATGTTTCGGGTCGAGACCATTCTCCAGACGAGAATCGGCATGTCAGGGCAGCTTCTGTGTTTCAGATCAATTGACCTGATGGTGGTAAATCTGTTTTACCCAGTCTGATGAAGGGTCTCGCCCTGAAACGTTACCTATTTGTGTTCTCCAGAGGTGCTGCCTGACCCGCTGAGTTAATCCAGCACTTTGCATCCTATTGAACCAGCATCTAAGTTCTTTGTTTCAACAGTAAACTTGTTTCCCTCTCTATAGACGGCACTGGGCCTGTACTCGCTGGAGTTTAGAAGGATGAGGGGGGACCTCATTGAAACTTACCGCACAGTGAAAGGCCTGGATAGAGTGGATGTGGAGAGGATGTTTCCACTAGTGGGAGAGTCCAGGACCAGAGGGCACAGCCTCAGAATTAAAGGCTGTTCCTTTAGGAAGGAGATGAGGAGGGATTTCTTTGGTCAGATGGTGGTGAATCTGTGGAATTCATTGCCAACGAAGGCTGCAAGGCCAAGTGGATATTTTCAAGACAGAAATAGATAGATTCTTGATTAGTACGGGTGTCAGGGGTTGTGGGCAGAAGACTGGAGAATGGGGTCGGGAGGGAAAGATGGATGGATCGTGAATGAATAGTGGAGTAGACTTGATGGGCTGAATGGCCTAATTCTGGTCCTATCGCTAATGAAGACGACGCCTGACATTTTGAGTATTGCCAATATTTTTTTTGTTTCCAATATTAGTGAAATGAATCAATCTGTAAAAATTGGAGTTCGATCTGTTGGAAGTGTGTGAAAGTTGTTTTTTTTTGTGACCATTTTATTATTGTCGCAATGTAACGGGATTATAACCCTTGCCCATTGAGCGTCGAAGTCTGCAGAGAGCTGTAACAGCGATGCCTACAAGCAGTCTAATAGAGCCACATCGTGCGTACAGAAGATGGCATATCATTGGGATCTTGACAGTGACAGAACCTGGCGGACTGGTGCTCTGATAACAACCTGTCCCTAAATACCACCAAGACCAAGGAGCTGATCATCAACTTCCGTAGGTCACATAACGGGGAATACGCCCCGATCTTTATCAACGGGGACAGTGTGGAGAGAGTGTCCAGCTTCAAGTTTCTGGGCACTCACATTTCGGAGGACCTAACATGGTCCACTAACACTGCTGCGCTGGTCATGAAGGCACAACAACGACTGTTCTACTTAAGAACACTGAAAAAGTCTGGTCTACCCCAACAGCTGCTGACGACCTTCTACCGCTGCACCATAGAGAGCATCCTAACACATGGCATCCCTGTGTGGTACCTCAGCTGCACGGAGGCAGAGAGGAAAGCTCTTCAGCGGGTAGTCCATTGAGCTCAGAGGACCATCGGAACACAGCTACCAGCCTTGGAGGGCATCTACAACACACGATGCCTCAGAAAAGCCACCAGCATCCACAAAGACTCTTCACACCCCTGCAACAGTCTGTTCGAACTTCTACCATCGGGCAGACGATACAAGGCCTTCTACGCCCGCACCTCCAGACTCAGGAACAGCTTCATTCTCAGGGCCATAGCTGCCATGAACCGGTCCTGCTGAGCCGGATGGTCACATCGCACAGTGAACCGGCACAGATCTACTTGCACTTTATTCTGTCTTTAAAACTGTTACAATTTGTTTCGTTGGGTTGTTGTTGTTTAAATTAATTAAATTATTGCATCGTATAGGAGGCGCATTCCCAATCTCGTTGTACCCCTGTGCAATGACAATAAAGATATATTGTATTGTATTGTATTGTATTGTAAACCGCATTGTAAAAACATTCTACAAACATGTGGCTGAAAATAGCAGGGATTTTTATTTTAAAAAGGCTAAATCTGTGAATGAATCTCTGAAGAAGGGTCTCGACCCGGAAACGTCTCCCATTCGTCCTTCTCTCCAGAGATGCTGCCTGTCCCGCTGAGTTACTCCAGCATTTTGTGTCTACCTGTGAATGGACTGGGGTGAGGTTTTGGCACGACCCTGAAACACGAGCCCTCATTTCACCGGTTGTCCTGCACCCGGTCAACCGAGCACTTGTTCCCATCGGTCACTCGGTCTAATTGAGAGCTGACCTCCCATTATCTATTCACAAAATGCTGGAGTAACTCAGCAGGATGGTCTTTGTGGTTCTTCAAAAGAAACGCAAAGAGGGCGGAATGGAATGAATGTAAGCTACGAACCTGATGTAAATCAGGTAGATAGACAGGTAGATGGATATATCCATAGATAGATATCTTTTATTCACAAAATGCTGGAGTAACTCAGCGGGTCAGGCAGCATCTCGGGAGAGAAGGAATGGGTGACGTTTCGGGTCGAGACCCTTCTTCAGTCTGAAGAAGGGTCTCGACCCGAAACGTCACCCATTCCTTCTCTCCCGAGATGCTGCCTGACCTGCTGAGTTACTCCAGCATTTTGTGAATAAATACCTTCGATTTGTACCAGCACCTGCAGTTATCTTCTTATACGATAGATATCTTTTGACAGGTAGAAGGTATTTATTCACAAAATGCTGGAGTAACTCAGCAGGTCAGGCAGCATCTCAGGAGAGAAGGAATGGGCAACGTTTACCTCCCATTATCTATATGCCAATCTACCTTTAATATCTACCTGATATCTATCTACCTGTCTGAAGAAGGGTCTCGACCCGAAATGTCACCCATTCCTTCTCTCCTGAGATGAGGCCTGTCCCGCTGAGTTACTCCAGCATTTTGTGAATAAATACCTTCTACCTGTCAAAAGATATCTATCTATATTTGAGTTAGATGTGGCCCTTGTGGCTAAAGGGATCAGGGGGTATGGAGAGAAGGCAGGTACGGGGTACTGAGTTGGATGATCAGCCATGATCACATTGAATGGCGGTGCAGGCTCGAAGGGCCGAATGGCCTCCTCCTGCACCTATTGTCTATTGTCTATTCTCTCCTGAGATGCTGCCTGACCTGCTGAGTTACTCCAGCATTTTGTGAATAAATACCTTCTACCTGTCAAAAGATACCTATCTTTGGATATATCCATCTACCTGTCTAACTACCTGATTTACATCAGGTACGTAGAAAACATTCATTCTATTCCGCCCTCTTTGCGTTTCTTTTGAAGAGCCACAAAGACCATTCGGCCCACAATGTCCACGCCTACCATTTGGTCAACCACTTAATCGCCACTTGCCCTGGTCGCCTTCGATTGTGCCCTTGGCTTCTGTCGTTCAACTGCACTGTTTTAAGTCGAGACACCTCCCCTCCTTCTCTGAAGGTTTAGTTGGTGTTTGCTAAAGATGCTTTTTGCAGAGCGTCGCCCTGGATGAGCCAATATGAACAGATCTGATAAGTATTCCAGGCACTCCACGCTCTCAGGAAGTCTCTCCCTCTCTCTCTCCCTCTCCCTCTCCAACTCGCTCATGGCATGCACCTGACTCGTTCACAGATCCACACACACAGAGAGAGAGAGAGAGAGAGGAGAAACAACAACAAAAAACCTTCCTTGCATTCGAGACAGAAGAAGTTTGGATGCAGAACAAAAGGCAAGCTCTTGGGTGGGTGTGAGCCGGTGTGTGGTGGTGGTGGTGGTTAGACCGCCGAGGGAGAAGTTAAGAGTTTCAATCAACACACATCCCATACCCTACCGAAACCCACCTCCCCTCCCTCCAGTGGACGAGGTAGGTTCATACTGACTTTCACATCTGTTCGCAGTTTTCTCTTTTGACTTTGTGTAGTGATTGGGGGACTGCATGCAACTGTTTATTTGTTATTTTTTTCAACCCCTCTTCTAAATCTCAGAGCGGTTTTTTAAAAACAAAAACGAATCTACCCAAGTGTGTGCTGTTTGCTGTAGATGTGGACTGTTGATTGTTTGTTGGCTGGCAGAGGTGATTTTTTAGACCCGTCTGACTCAAAGTGCTGGTTTGTGTAAGAAAATAGCCGCAGATGCTGGTACTAATGGATGGTATTTATTCCACAAAATGCTGGAGTAACTCAGCAGGTCAGGCAGCATCTCGGGAGATGCTTCTCTCCTGAGATGCTGCCTGACCTGCTGAGTTACTCCAGCATTTTGTGGAATAAATACCTTCAGAGTGCTGGAGTAACTCAGCGAGGTCGGGCAGCATCTCTGGGGAACGCGGGTGGATGATGTTTCGAGTCCAGACCCTTTCTTCCTCGCCTGTCCACCTTCTCCAGAGATGCTGCCCGACCTCGCCGAGTTACTCCAGCACTCCGTGTCCTTTTGTGCACTGACCGGCACCTGCAGTTCATCGTTTCCACTCAACGATTTAAACTCCATCTGTGACCTCCAGTCTGAAGAAGGGTCTCCCATTCCCATCTCTCCAGAGATGCTGCCTGACCTGCTGAGTTACTCCAGCTTTTTGTGTCTATCTTCGGTGTAATCTGCAATTCCTTCCTCCACCCCTCCGGTGTCAACTTGCGACGTATCTGATCGCAGATTGATATTGTGAACAGATTTATAAATTTTAAAAACAGTTACCTTTAGATTCCCCCCTCTGAAGATTGGATCTCAAGATACTTACAAATAGCTGAACTAAGGTCCTCGCTACCAACAATGAATACATTTGAATGTATATATATATATATATTTTATTAGCCAAGTTATGTACACATACTAGGAACGTGTCTAAGTGCTTTGCTCGCAAGTAACAACATGACATACAGTAAACAATTGCGAATAAAACATAGAAACATAGAAGGCATTCATTCACAAAATGCTGGAGTAACTCAGCAGGTCAGGCAGCATCTCAGGAGAGAAGGAATGGGTGACGTTTCAGGTCGAGACCCTTCTTCAGTCTGAATTTTGTGAATGAATGCCTTCGATTTGTACCAGCATCTGCAGTTATTTTCTTTGTAGAAACGTAGAAAATAGGTTCAGGAGGAGGCCATTTGGCCCTTCGAGCCAGCACCGCCATTCATTGTGATCATGGCTGACCATCCACAATCAGTAACCCGTGCCTGCCTTCTCCCCATAATCCCTTGATACCACTAGCCCCTAGAGCTCTATCAAACTCTCTCTTTTAAATTCACCCAGTGAATTGGCCTCCACTGCCCTCTGTGGCAGAGAATTCCACAAATTCACAACTCTCTGGGTGAAAAAGTTTTTTTTCTCACCTCAGTTTTAAATGGCCTCCCCTTTATTCTTAGACTGTGTGTGTGGCCCCTGGTTCTGAATATTTATTTAGATTTAGATTTAGATTTAGAGACACAGGCCCTTCGGCCCGCCGAGTCCGTGCCGCCCAGCGATCCCCGCACATTAACACTGTCCTACACACACTAGGGACAATTTTTTAAAAACATTTACCCAGTCAAGACTTGATTTGATGTGACTCTCACTTTTGTTGCACTTTAAAAAAATATATTTTCAGCATCTTAGGTGTAAAACTCATTTATTGTTTATTAGTCTTTATTGGTTTTTTATTGATATTGGTGCTTGTTGTGTTGTGTTCCTATGTTTGTGCGATTGTCTTTGAAAGATTTGCACTGTTGCACTGTTTCAGACGTAGCACTTCTAATTTCGTTGTACTGTCCGTACAATGACAATAAAGGCATATTATTATTAAAATTAACCTACAAACCTGCTAAAACATCAAACAATGCATGGAATTATCACCAGCTCGCGAAACAAAAAGGTCTCCCTCTCTCTCTCTCTCTCTCTCTCTCTCTCTCTCTCTCTCTTAATGCCTCTCCGGAGAAACGTAGAAGAATTCAAGCCGGTCGCACACTTTCCTGCCTTTCCCTTTTCTGCAAAACCCAAGTGTTCACATTGGCACGAATCGGATACCAGGACCACATCACTCGTGGATGAAAGGAACAGCAGATGCTGCTTTAAACCGAAGATCGACACAGAAAAAAAAAAGCTGGAGTAACTCAGCGGGACAGGCAGCATCTCTGGAGAGAAGGAACGGGCGACGAGAGGTTACAGGCGGTGATGTAGAGAGACAGGGAACCTAATGAATGAAAGATATGCAAAGAAAAAAGTTACGATGATAAAGGATTCAGGTCACAGCCCTTCGTCACTTGTATCCAGATGTTGACTTTAACCTCCTGTTTAAAGCTCCCCCCCCCCCCCCCCCAAGCTGGTGCTATTGAAACACTCTTGCCTAGACATGTTTCCAATGTTGGGGGAGTCCAGAACAAGGGGCCACAGTTTAAGAATAAGGGGTAGGCCATTTAGAACTGAGATGAGGAAAAACCTTTTCAGTCAGAGAGTTGTGAATCTGTGGAATTCTCTGCCTCAGAAGGCAGTGGAGGCCAATTTGAATGCATTCAAGAGAGAGCTAGATAGAGCTCTTAAGGATAGCGGAGTCAGGGGGTATGGGGAGAGGGCAGGAACGGGGTACTGATTGAGAATGATCAGCCATGATCACATTGAATGGCGGTGCTGGCTCGAAGGGCCGAATGGCCTCCTCCTGCACCTATTGTCTATTGTCTATAGACCTCCCGCCGTCCGCCTCCACAACAGATACAGCGACACTTAGAACTCAACTAGTGCGCCTGGACCTGCGAGATCCACCGGTTGCCAAACACTTTAGCTCTCCCCTCCCACTCCCACGCTGACCTCTCTGTCCTGGGCCTCCTCCACTGTCAGAGTGAGGCCCAGTGCAAATTGTAGGAACAGCGCCTCATATTTCGCTTGGGCAGCTCGCAGCCCAGCGGATAGAGATTAATAACCGGAGTAACTCAACGGGTCAGGCAGCATCTCTGGAGAGAAGGAACGGGTGACGTTTCGGGTCGAGACCGTTCTTCAGTGAATATTGACTTCTCTAACTTCAAGTAACTCTTGCTTTTCCCCCTCTCCCTCTATCCCCCCCCCCCCAGTTCTCTGACTAGATTTACTCTCTTTCTGATTAAATATTTGCTGATTGTACCCCTCAGCTAACCCCTCTACATTTTCCTTAAACCGCGTCACCTTTGATATTTCGTTTTCACACCTCACCTCTCCAGAGGTTTATTCGCCTCACCTGTGAATAAATATGTGGTACAGAGTCACAGCTCCTGACCTGCTGTGTTACTCCAGCATTTTGTGACACCTTCGATTTGTGCCGGCATCTGCAGTTATTTTCCTTCCATATCTCCGTGTCTCCCTCTCTGATCCTGACCTCCGATGCTGCCGGGACGGAGTTTGCACGCTCTCTCTGTGATTGTGTGGGTTTCATCCTGGTGCTCCGGTTTCCTACCAGAAAGAAGCATAGAAAATAGGTGCAGGAGTTGGCCATTCGGCACTTCGAGCCAGCACCGCCATTCAGTATGATCACGGCTGATCATCCACAATCAGTACCCCCGTTCCTGCTTTCTCTCCATATTAATTCCATTAGTCCTAAGGCTAAATCTGTAGAGGTGGGGGTGTGAAGGGCAGCACGGTGGACATGTACATGTACCTGTTCAAATGTTCAATAAATGTTGCCTATAGTACCTGCCACGACTACCTCCTTTGGCAGCTCGTTCCATACACCCACCAAACGCAGGCAGGTGGGACTAGTGTAGATGGAACATGTTGGCCAGTGTGGGCAAGTTGGGCCGAAGGGCCTGTTTCCGCGCTGTATGGCTCTCTGACTTGGTTCCATCCTCAATCTGAAGCTTCTGAGCTGTCTTATACTATACCGTTTATATTAAGCTTTTACAATTAGATTTCCCAGTCCATTCAACAAGAATTTTCAGCTCAAGTCTGATGTCTGTTGTTGAATCTATCCATCTCTGGTTTCAAAATATCCATTGACTTGGCCTCCACCGCCTTCTGTGGCAAAGAATTCCACAGATTCACCACCAACATTGTCTTATTATCATGTCTTATTATCCAGGCAACTGAACCACCCGACCACAACCAGAGGGCAGTCCTGAACTACTATCAGACTATCTTTGATCGGACTTTACTGGCTTTACCTTGCACTGAACGTTATTGCCTTATCATGTACCTATACGCTGTGAATGGCTCGATTGTAATCATGTAATGTATTTCCGCTGGCTGTATAGCATGCAACAAAAGCTGTTCACTGTACCTCGGTACACGTGACAATAAACTATTCTAACTGATAACATTGAATTTGGACAATTTTTACATGATTTGGTGGCCGCAGCTTGGTAGATGGTTTCCATGGTTGTGTAGTCTGGAACTTGTTTCAAAATAAGGACTTGGCCTATCAGGGCTAAGATGAGAAGACATTTCTTCACCCAGAGGGTAGTGAATATTTAGAATTCTTTTTAGTTTAGTTCAGAGATACAGCGTGGAAACGGGCCAATCGGCCCACCGAGTCCGTGCCTTCCCAGCGATCCCTGTACACGATCACTATCCTACACACTCGGGACAATTTACAATTACACCAAGCCAATTAGCCTACATTCCTGCATGTCTTTGGAGTGTGGGAGGAAACTGGAGATCACGGAGAAAACCCACGCAGGTCACGGGGAGAACGTACAAACTCCGTGCGGGCAGCGCCCATAGTCAGGATCGAACCCGGGTCTCTGGCGCTTTGAGGCAGCAACTCTACCGCTGCGCCACCGCGCCGCCGTGATTTCACACAGACACATTTTGACTTGGTCTGCAAAGAGAATTGTGAAGGCGCAGACCAAGGCAAAAGGTGTAGGAAGGAACAGCAGATACTGGTTTATGCCGAAGATAGTCAGGTTCGAAACCGGGTCTCTGGCGCTGTAAGGCATCAGTTCTACCGCTGCGCCACCGTGCCGCCCAAGTTATGTGAATGGTCTTGGTACAAACCCATAGAAAGGAGTTAAGATGGGCAGGTGGTTGGGGAAAGCCTTCAATTAATGAGCGATTGCATTTTTCTGCATTACTCTACGGAAGTGAATCGAAGTGTTATATCTCCAACACACCCACTCTAAAATGGAAAGAAATGTAGGGGGACTTGACAAAAGTGATCAGTGTTATGTGACAATGGCTACAAAAAAAATCTGGTTCAGATCTGATTTGCATTTTGTCATCTGATGGACTGCCTTGGACTACAGCGTGTAATGTCTACCCGGCCAAGGAGATTTGCTATCCGTACACAGCCTGCCCTGTCTGTGGCCCAAGACCCACATCAATAACGTTGGCTCCTGCTTAATAAAGCCTTAAATTGCCAGAAATAGTCAGCAGGTCAGGCAGCATCATCTATCAAATGAAAAACAGTGACTACTTCACATCCAAGCCCATTTGTCAAAACTGACTCCAAGCCCTTTGTCAGTCAAAGGGTTCAGGACCTGAAACATTAACTATTTCTCTCTCCACAGATGCTGCCTGCCCTGCTAAGAATTTTTGCATTTAATTTGTGTTTGCAAAACAGAAAATGCAAGTTTCTGCGTTTTCTGTTTTTTTATTTCAGACTTCCAGCATCAGCAGCTTTCATTGGTCGATCTATGACTACTTCTTATGATATCTGAGGAAGCCACTGTTTCAGTTTAGTTTATAGATGGGGCCCTTCGGCCACTGAATCCACGCTGACCATCGATCATCCGTTCAAACTAGTTCCCATGTTATCCTACTTTCTCATCCACTCCCCCACATGCCGGGAGGAAATTTACAGAGGGCCGATTAACCTGCAAAATAGACAATAGACAATAGGTGCAGGAGGAGGCCATTCGGCCCTTCGAGCCAGCACCGCCATTCAATGTGATCATGGCTGGTCATTCCCAATCAGTACCCCGTTCCTGCCCTCTCCCCATACCCCCTGACTCCGCTATCCTTAAGAGTTCTATCTAGCTCTCTCTTGAATGCATTCAGAGAATTGGCCGCCACTGCCTTCTGAGGCAGAGAATTCCACAGATTCACAACTCTCTGACTGAAAAAGTTTGTCCTCATCTCAGTTCTAAATGGCCTAACCCTTATTCTTAAACCGTGGCCCCTTGTTCTGGACTCCCCCAACATTGGGAACATGTTTCCTGCCTCTAACGTGTCCAACCCCTTAATAATCTTATACGGTTTCGATAAGATCCCCTCTCATCCTTCTAAACTCCAGTGTGTACAAGCCTAGTCTATCTTTGGTATAAACCAGCATCGACAGTACCTAGTTATTGCATTCCATTGGCTGTGGACTAGATGCTTATCCAGGATCACTCCACATTCTACAAACCTCAACAACAGACAATGGGCACGAGTCTGAGAAAGAGTTCTGACCCAAAACGCCAACTATTCCTTCTCTCCAGAGACGCTGCCTGACCCGCTGAGTTCCTCCAGCTTTTTGTGTCTGTCTTGGGCATGAACTAAAAATGATTATCAAATGGACCAAGGAATCGGAGTGCACAGGCTCAATATGGACCTGGTGTAGTGTAAAGGTAATACATCGAAAAGGATCACAAATGAAGAACATTGTTGGAGCTATCTATATTTTTAAAAATTGTATATAGGACGTGGACATTTTATTGCCCCTTAGCAATTTAACCTTGGTCCAAGTGGCGGCACAGTGGCGCAGCTTACAGCTCCAGAGCCCCCAGGTTCAATCCTGACCTTGTGGGCTGTCTGTGTGGAGTTTGCACGTTCTTCTTATCATATCATATCATATCATATCATATATATACAGCCGGAAACAGGCCTTTTCGGCCCTCCAAGTCCGTGCCGCCCAGCGATCCCTGTACATTAACACTATCCCACACCCACTAGGGACAATTGTTTCACATTTACCCAGCCAATTAACCTACATACCTGTATGTCTTTGGAGTGTGGGAGGAAACCGAAGATCTCGGAGAAAACCCACGCAGGTCACGGGGAGAACGTACAAACTCCTTACAGTGCAGCACCCGTAGTCAGGATCGAACCTGAGTCTCCGGCGCTGCATTCGCTGTAAAGCAGCAACTCTACCGCTGCGCTACCGTGCCGCCCCTTCTTGTGACCATGTGTGTTTCCTCCGGGTGCTCCGGTTTCCCCCCTCATTTCAAAGACGTGCTCCGGTTTCCCCCCTCATTTCCTGCACCTATTGTCTATTGTCTATTGTCTATTGACACAACATGCTGGAGTAACTCAGCAGGTCAGGCAGCATCTAATGCGTTGTCTCTCATAACCTATCCAGCACAAAACAATGTCACCAACTCTGTTTTTAATATAACTGTGTCTAAAGTGACTGTAGCATAGCTGGTGTAGCATCACCCGAGTTCCATCCTGACTTTGGGTGCTGTCTGCATGGAGTTTGCACGTTCTCCCTTTTACAACATGCCTTCCCCCCCCCCCCCCCCTTTTTTTTCCAATTCCAAAGACGTGCAGGCGTATAAGTTAACTGGCCTTTCTAAATTGCCCCTAATGTGTACAGAGTGGATGTGTGATAACAGGCAGAATGTAGAATGTGGAGACGTACGTCCAAAGACGTACAGGTATGTAGGTTAATTGACTGGTAATATGTAAAAATTGTCCCTAGTGTGTGTAGGATAGTGTTGATGTGCAGGGATCGCTGGGCGGCACGGACTCGGTGGGCCGAAGGGCCTGTTTCCGCGCTGTATCTCTAAATTTAATCTAAGAAAGAAACATAGAACTAGCGTGAACAGGTTGTTTCGTTTAGTTTAGTTTAGTTTAGAGATACAGCGTGGAAACAGGCCCTTCGGCCCACCGGGTCCACACCGACCAGCGATCCCTGCACACTAACACTATCCTACACAAGGGACATTTTTCACATTTATACCAAAACAATTAACCTGCAAACTTGAACGTCTTTGGAGTGTGGGAGGAAACCGGAGATCTCGGAGAAAACCCACGCGGGTCACGGGGAGAACGTACAAACTCCGTACAGACAGCGCCCGTAGTCGAGATGGAACCTGGGCCTCTGGTGCTGAAAGGCAACCAATCTACCGCTGCACCACCTTAGAGTACTGTAGACTCTGTAGACTCGATGGGCCTATTTCCACACTGTATCTTTCAATCAATCAAACAATCAATGAGACAAATTAATCATTGTGTGTGGGGATTGTTGTGTTTTATTCACAGATGGGGCCCATATGGTTCTTGTGAGCTGGCATCTCCACAGCAATTATCTAATCTTATTTTCCTGGTCCGATGCCATTTCAATGTTTTTTTTCATTTTCAAATATTTATATGAAAATATCACGAGTAAGTGTTATGGCAAACTCAATTTCAGCAACCCTTATGAATAACACAGTCCCTATTCCAGAGAAACAAATAAGAAATGATCTCAATATTAACAACCAAATTCATTGTTTTCCCGAGTGAGCAATATTAACCCAATATTAACCTCTCTATCTCTGCACATTCCTCTCCTGTACTTTCAAACAAAGCTACTTTGATCGTGAAATAGACTGAAGGGTCCCGACCCAAACGTCACCCGTCCATGTTCTCCAGAGATGCTGCCTGACCCGCTGAGTTACTCCAGCATTTTTGTGTGTCTCTCTCTGGTATAAAACAGGAATTTGCGGTTCCTTTTGAATTATTACATTGGCCACAGTTCTCTCTCTGGGGTTTGTTGTTATATATTTGACCAATATCTCAGGGAACACTGTACGTCTTTTCATTGTGCTTTGATTCAGTCGATGCGGGAAGGATCAACACATCGTGAAGTGTGCCATTATCGCAGCAGCCGTGCCCGTTATCGCCGGTGGTGCTTCTGGGTTCATCGCTGACCGCGTCACACTCTGGGGTTCGGTGCCCTGTTTAACTGAAAGGCCCTCTGCCTTCAACAACCCGTCGAGTAATTACAGGCATGAATTACAAATGACTTGTACAATTACAAGTAATTATAAGCGTTGGGGGGAATAGAGTTCGTGTCAGTAACAATACAATACAATACAATACAATACAATACAATACAATACAATATATCTTTATTGTCATTGTACAGGGGTACAACGAGATTGGGAATGCACCTCCCATACGATGCAATAAATTAATTAGCTAGTCAGTATTAATTTAAACTACCCAATGAAACAAATTAGAAACAGTTTTAAAACAGAATAAAGTGCAAGTAGGTCTGTGCCGGTTCGCTGTGCGATGTGGCCATCCGGCTCAGCAGGACCGGTTCATAGCAGCTATGGCCCTGGGGATGAAGCTGTTCCTGAGTCTGGAGGTGCGGGCGTAGAAGGCCTTGTATCGTCTGCCCGATGGAAGGAGTTCGAACAGACTGTTGCAGGGGTGTGAAGAGTCTTTGTGGATGCTGGTGGCTTTTCTGAGGCATCGTGTGTTGTAGATGCCCTCCAAGGCTGGTAGCTTTAGGAGATGTACCTGTGAGCCTTCTAGGGAATGGGGATTGGGATTATCCGTAACAACGCCATAACCATGGGTTCTTACTTTAATTACTTGTATCTCGTTTGAAAGGCCACATACACGAGCCACCGGCCATCGACACCCAAGATAGACACCAAATGTTGGAGTAACTCAGCGGGCGGGGTCAGGCTGCATCTCCGGAGAGAAGGATTAGGTAACTTTTTGGGGCGAGACCCTTCTTCAGACCGAGTGTCAGGGGAAAGGGAAACGAGAGATATAGACGGTGATGTAGAATAAACGAATGAAAGATGTGCAAACAAAAGTAACGGTGATAAAGGAGACAGGCCATTGTTAGCTGTGGGCTAGGTGAAAACGAGATACAGACAATGAGACGCAACAAGATGGGGGAGCTTACACCCCAGCGGTATGTGCATTGTTAGCTGTGGGCTAGGTGAAAACGAGATACAGGCAATGAGACGCAACAAGATGGGGGAGCTTACACCCCAGCGGTATGTGCATTGACCTCTCTAACTTCAAGGTGGACCCTAAATATTGGAGTAACTCAGCAGGTCAGGCAGCATCTCTGGAGAGAAGGAATGGGTGACGTTTCGGGTCGAGACCCTTAAAGCTGAGTTACTCCAGCATTTTGTGCCTACCTTCGATTTAAACCAGCATCAGCAGTTTTTTTCCCCTACTCTCTAACTTCAAGTAACCCTTGCTTTCCCTCCCCCTCCATCCCTCCCCCTCCATCCCTCCCCCTCCATCCCTCCCCCTCCATCCCTCCCCCTCCATCCAGTTTAAGGATAAAGGGGGAAATCTTTTAGGACCGAGATGAGAAAGTTTTTTTTCACACAGAGTGGTGAATCTGTGGAATTCTCTGCCACAGAAGGTAGTTGAGGCCAGTTCATTGGCTATATTTAAGAGGGAGTTAGATGTGGCTAAAGGGATCAGGGGGTATGGAGAGAAGGCAGGTACGGGATAGTGAGTTGGATGATCAGCCATGATCATATTGAATGGTGGTGCAGGCTCGAGGGGATGGAGGGAGAGGATGGAGAGAGAGGGGATGGAGGGAGAGGGGATGGAGAGAGAGGGGGTGGAGAGGGAGGGGATGGAGAGAGAGGGGATGGAGAGAGAGGGGATGGAGGGAGAGGGGATGGAGAGAGAGGGGGTGGAGGGAGAGGGGGTGGAGAGAGAGGGGGTGGAGAGGGAGGGGATGGAGAGAGAGGGATGGAGAGGGAGGGGATGGAGAGGGAGGGTACTGATTGAGAATGATCAGCCATGATCACATTGAATGGCGGTGTTGGCTCGAAGGGCCGAATGGCCTCCTCCTGCACCTATTGTCTATTGATCACGGCTGATCTATTATTCCCTCTCAACCCCATTCGCCTGCCTTCTCCCCATGACCTTTGATGCCTTCACTAATCATCTTTAGTGATGATTGTCCCCGTTCCCCCCTCCACATCTTTAGTGAGTGTTGAGTGTTCACCTCAAGGACCAGTCTCACCCGGCCACTCCCTCTTCTCCCCTCTCCCATCAGGCAAAATGTACAGAAGTGTGAAAACGCACACCTCCAGATTCAGGGACTGTTTCTTCCCAGCTGTTATCAGGCAACTGAACCATCCTACCACAACCAGAGAGCAGGCCTGAGCTACCATCTACCTCATTGGAGACCCTCGGACTATCCTTGTTTGGACTTTGCACTAAACGTTATTCCCTTATCCACTCTGAAGGGTCCCGACCCGAAACGTCACCCATTCCTTCTCTCCGGAGATGCTGCCTGACCCGCTGAGTTACTCCATCCATATTGTGTATCCCCTTATCATGAATCTGTACACTGTAAATGGCTCGATGGCCATCGAGTATTGTCCTTCCGTCGACTGGTTGGCACGCAACAAAATCTTTTCACTGTAACTCGGTCGGGTACACGTGACAATAAACAAAACCGAACCTTACATTCTCTTTCTCTCAGCCACGTTCCTGACTCTTCAGGGCAGGATGGATGCTTCTGCACTGCAGCTTTTTATTAATCTGTCAAGTGCCAACGAGAGACCCAATTTTTATATATTTTTAGAGGAAGCGAGGTCTGTGCGAGAAAAACTGCCAGGCGCAAATTCTGCGGAAACATTTCTAAGCAGGAGCTCGCGAACGGAATTCTAAATGAGATTACCTTCCCGGCAAAACAATAAACAGAAAGGCAAATCTCATGAGTTTTGACATGTTTGGTGGCCCAGTCTTGTCAATGCAATTTCATATGACAATAGACAATAGACAATAGACAATAGGTGTAGGAGGAGGCCATTCGGCCCTTCGAGCCAGCACCGCCATTCAACTTCACCAACTTTAGATAGTTCCTCTGTCCCTCTCTTCCCCTCCTCCTTCCCAGATCTCCCTCTATCTTCCTGTCTCCACCTATATCCTTCCTTCGTCCCGCCCCCCCCCTGACATCAGTCTGAAGAAGGGTCTCGACCCGAAACGTCACCCATTCCTTCTCTCCTGAGATGCTGTCTGACCTGCTGAGTTACTCCAGCATTTTGTGAATAAACACCGCCATTCAATGTGATCATGGCCGATCATTCTCAATCAGTACCGCGTTCCTGCCTTCTCCCCATACCCCCTGACTCCGCTATCCTTAAGAGCTCTATCTAGCTCGCTCTTGCATGCTAGCTATTAGACTATGAACCCCAGCAATCTCCCCAAGTGAAGAAAAACCTCGATTGATTTTTGGAAAGATGGTATGTGCCATTTTTTTTTAGCCAATTTGAGTCTTGGAAAATGTTTTTTGTCTATCCAAGCGCCTGCGCAATCAATGTCGTAAATGTTATTTGTTCACTGCCCTGGATTTGCAAAGCAAACTAAATACTTGCATCAAATATGCATGTTTAAGCAATTGGCTTAATGTGTCTGTAACCAAACAGCCAGGATCCAGGGCTTAATTGCCCATCAAACTACTTCAAACGTATTTGCAATCCTCTTACAGCTCTGTTTTATCAACCTTAACTTTAGTTTCGTTCAGAGATACGGCGTGGAAATAGGCCCTTCGGCCCACCGAGTCCGCGCCGACCAGCGATCCCCGCACACTAACACTATCCTACTACACACACTAGGGACAATTTTACATTGATACCGAGCCAATTAATCTACATGCCTGCACGTCTTTGGAGTGTGGGAGGAAACCGAAGATGTCGGTGAAAACCCACGCAGGTCACGGGGAGCACGTACAAACTCCGTACAGACGGCGCCCGTAGTCGGGATCGAACCCGGGTCTCCGGCGCTGCATTCGCTGTAAGGCAGCAACTCTACCGCTGCGCCACCGTGCCGTAAAAGTTTGCGTCCTTTCTATCAGTTGGCTGAATGTGTGTATTGTTCAGGCTTGACGTGGTTTTTAATTGTAAACATCATTTCTACCTCACGCTCACAAAGAATATTGACAAAATATATTCCCATTGTTAATATCAGGAGTCTGTAAACGTGTTGCAGTGCAATTCCTTGTACCTTAAACAACGCAACATTGGTACTGAATGAATTGAAACATATGATTTATTGATTCAAGCAACAATACCCTGTATATTTCCATAATTATATAAAGATTTTAATAGCATAATGTCATTGATAGATTGTCAGGCCCCTTAGCAATTTTGTGCAATTTTGAAAATTCCAACCAAATGTCTAAAAATAATCTTTGACTTATTTTGCCAAGCACAGTCAGAAAGAAATCCTGTAGTCAATAAGATCAGTTCAGTTGAGTTTATTGACACGTGTACTGAGGTACAGGGAAAAGCTTTTGTTGAGTTTTATCCGGCCAGCGGAAAGACAATACATGGTTACAATCAAGCCGTTTACAGTGCACAGATATACAATAAGGGAATAACGTTTAGTGCAAGGTAAAGCCAGCAAAGTCTGATCAGGGATAGTCCGAGGGCCACCAGAGAGGTAGATAGTAGTTTTTTTCCTTACGCAGTTCAGCAATGCTCTCTGGTTGTGGTAGGATGATTCAGTTGCCTGATAGTCTCCTATCATATCATATCATATCATATATATACAGCCGGAAACAGGCCTTTTCGGCCCTCCAAGTCCGTGCCGCCCAGCGATCCCCGCACATTAACACTATCCTACACCCACTAGGGACAATTTTTATTTTTTTTACATTTTACCCAGCCAATTAACCTACATACCTGTACGTCTTTGGAGTGTGGGAGGAAACCGAAGATCTCGGAGAAAACCCACGCAGGTCACGGGGAGAACGTACAAACTCCTTACAGTGCAGCACCCGTAGTCAGGATCGAACCTGAGTCTCCGGCGCTGCATTCGCTGTAAAGCAGCAACTCTACCGCTGCGCTACCGTGCCACCCATACTGAAATATTGTGTGCACTCTTTCGTTTAATTAAGAAACTCTTAAGAGTAAGGTCCAATATTTGTCACGTGAAGGCCAACTGCAAGCTTTTGCTTTTTGTCTTGGTTTTGCAAGTTTGCAGATGACACTAAAGTGAACACTATTGTGTATTGTGGAGATGGTTGTCAAATATTGCAGCAGGACCATTATTGGTTGGGCAGGTGGGCGCAAGGGGAAGCATAGGTTTAAGGTGGGTCCCGCCTTTAGGTAGTTCCTCTGTCCCTCTCTTCCCCTCCTCCTTCCCAGATCTCCCTCTATCTTCCTGCCTCCACCTATGTCCTTCCTTTGTCCCGCCCCCCTGACATCAGTCTGAAGAAGGGTCTCGACCCGAAACGTCACCCATTCCTTCTCTCCTGAGATGCTGCCTGACCCGCTGAGTTACTCCGGCATTTTGTGAAGTAAATACCTTCGAGTGATAGCTCCGTCATTGCCAAGATCTATTTAACAAAGTAGCACTTGTAACATACTCGTGGTCTTCCAAAGCACTTTACACTCAGTGAAACATCCTGGAGTTGGTCACACTTGCAATGTAAGAGGTGTTGCAGCCAGTTTGTTACTCATCAGTGCTAGCAGTGCACGATATAATAATGAACAGGTATGTTCATGCCTTCTTCTAGGAGCAGAATTAGGCCATTCGGCCCATCAAGTCTACTCCGCCATTCAGTCAGGGCTGATCTATCTCTCCCTCTCAACTCCATTCTCCTGCCTTCTCCCCATAACCCCTGACACCCGCACTGATCAAGAATCTGTCAATCTCCGATTTAAAAATATCCACTGGCTTGGCCTCCACGCCCTCTGCATCAATTTCCCGCCTTAAAATGATCTGTGGAATTGGCCTCCACAGCCTTCTGTGGCAATGAATTCCACCCTCTGACTAATTGGCAATTTTACCAAAGCCAATTAACCTCAAACCTGTACATCTTTGGGGTGCGGGAGGAAGCCAGAGCACCCGGAGAAAACCCACGCGGTCACAAGGAGAACGTGCAAACACCGTACAGACAGCGCCCACGTACTCGGGATTGAACCCGGGTCTCTGGCGCTGTAAGGCCGCAACTCCGCCGCTGCGCTCTTACACGTCCGAGTGAACCGCTCGTAAGGAAGGTAACGCTTTGCAGTTCTAATTGCGGTAGCTGGGCTGGTGCTTGCTGCAGGCAGGTTTTGAGCTGTTGGCAGCTTCGAGCTGCGAAGTGTGGGTGTTATGTTGGAGGATGGCGTGCGACGTGGGTGGGGTGGTGGGAGTGGTGGCAGTGCCGCGCAGAAAGATAAAACCGCTCCATGGCAACTGACAAACTGCTCTCAAGGAGAGCAGCTGCTGAGAGCTTACATTTGCAAAATCAGTGAAGATTACGTTGTGGACAAGATGGTTAGCATTAATCTAGTGGCATGAGAGGAAAAACATTGTCTTTTCCCCTTTTTCCTAACCGCAACAGAGTGCATATTTATAGTGAAAGTCAGCTTCTTTGTAATTAAGACTCGGACAGTAATGTGTTGTGTGTTAGAGTGGCCTTGATCTCTGTCTATGGTCCTAAAGCTATCAGGCAAATCACAGGTGGAAGTCTAAGTTACTTTCCACAACCTCCATCCAGGCCAATGTTATAGGAGAAGAATTAGGCCATTCGGCCCATCAAGTCTACTCCGCCATTCAATAATGGCTGATCTATCTCTCCCTCCTAACCCCATTCTCCTGCCTTCTCCCCATAACCTCCTGACACCAGTAATACTGAAATTCATGATTGGAATCAGCCTTTGTTTTGTTTTGTTTTTTGTTTTGCCTGCATCAGTGATAATAACCCTTGCATTAATCTTAATCGTATTAAGGGCGGCACGGTGGCGCAGCGGTAGAGTTGCTGCCTTACAGCGAATGCAGCGCCGGAGACTCAGGTTCGATCCTGACTACGGGCGCCGTCTGTACGGAGTTTGTACGTTCTCCCCGTGACCTGCGTGGGTTTTCTCCGAGATCTTCGGTTTCCTCCCACACTCCAAAGACGTGCAGGTATCTAGGTTAATTGGCTGGGCAAATGTAAAAATTGTCCCTAGTGGGTGTAGGATAGTGTTAGCTGGGAGGACGTGGACTCGGTGGGCCGAAGGGCCTGTTTCCGCTCTGTGTCTCTAAATCTAAAAAAATCTAAAATCTAAACATTGCATGGACAAAAGGCTTTAGACTTTAGAGATATAGCGTGGAAACAGGTCTTGCAGCCCATCGAGTGCATGCCGATCAGCGATTATCCCGTACACTAGAACCATCCGACACACGAGGGATAATTTACAATTTTGAGGAAAGCCAATTAACCTACAAACCTCCATAAGTTGTGAAGGTTTGTCGTTTAATTGGCTTTGTCAACCTGTACGCAGTTGGAATGTGGGAGGAAAGGGGGAGCATACCGAGGAAGCCCGCTCAGGCCACGGGGACAACGTACAAACATTGTACAGACAGCACCCGTAGTCAGGATGGAACCCGGGTCTCGGGCGCTGTGAGGCGGCAACTCTACCGCTGCGCCAACGTGACGCCTTCCGTAAATTGGCCCGAGTGTGCAGGTGAGGCTCTAAAGGGAGTGTGTACATGTACTTCACCGATGCGCCACCATGCCACCTTAACCATCTCTTCAACATCACCCTAGCCTTAGCATTATCACTTCTGAACATGAATTCACAATCCTCTGACTGAAGAAATCCCTTCTCATCTCCTTTTATAGACAATAGACAATAGGTGCAGGAGGAAGCCATTCGGCCCTTCGAGCCAGCACCGCCATTCAATGTGATCATGGCTGATCATTCACAATCAGTACCCCATTCCGGCCTTCTCCCCATACCCCCTGACTCCGCTATCCTTAAGACCTCTATCTAACCCTCTCTTGAAAGCATCCAGAGAATTGGCCTCCACTGCCTTCTGAGGCAGAGAATTCCACAGATTTACAATTCTCTGACTGAAAAAGTTTTTCCTCATCTCAGTTCTAAATGGCCTACCCCTTATTCTTAAACTGTGGCCCCTGGTTCTGAACTCCCCCAACATTGGGAACATGTTTCCTGCCTCTAGCGTGTCCAATCCCTTAATAATCTTATACGTTTCGATAAGATCCCCCTCTCATCCTTCTAAATTCCAGTGTATACAAGCCTAGTCGCTCCTGTCTTTCAACATATGACAGTCCCGCCATTCCGGGAATTAACCTAGAGAACCTACGCTGCACGCCCTCAATATCCTTCCTCAAATTTGGAGACCAATACTGCACACATTGACTTTCTTTAACTGCTCTGAGCTGAGGTTGCTTCCTTCAGTCTATCCAGGCTCAATGCCCGTGATCTTTTCCTTCCTGGATCTGGTTTTCATAAATTCTTTGCCGAGGTTGCGATGCCTTCCTTTAACAGACCCCCATTCTTGGCAGGAGCCATCTGTACACCTGGCACTCCTCACATCCCCCCCCCCCCCCGCCCCCACACTCCCCCTCCAAATCCCTTAATCTACCGACTAATCCACACTGGCACCAAAGGCAGCTACTCTCCCCTCTCTGGCCCACTCTCTGATACAATCCAGACTCTCCAAGATGGCCCGTTTTTCCAACTCCAGTTGAGTACCAGTCCCACCACTTGCCTCGGTCTCTGCATCTCACTCCCACACCGGGTTTGCAACGAGGACTCCTGCCAACCTCCCCGCCTCATGCCTTCCATTTCCCACTCTCCTAGTGTTCATCGTTGGTGTTAGAAGGTCGTTTCAAATTTTCAAGATTTAAAAAACCTTGTGGGGATTCTACATCAGCAAACTCAATGTGCAAAGCAGGTTTTTAATAACCCTCAACTATTTTTTTAGTTTAGTTTAAAGATACAACGCGGAAACAGGCCCTTCGGCCCATCGGGTCCGCGCCGACCAGCGATCCCCGCACATTAACTGCGGGACTATCGTATGTTGATAGACTGGAGCGACTAGGCTTGTATACACTGGAATTTAGAAGGATGAGAGGAGATCTTATCGAAACGTATAAGATTATTAAGGGGTTGGACACGTTAGAGGCAGAAAACATGTTCCCAATGTTGGGGGAGTCCAGAACAAGGGGCCACAGTTTAAGAATAAGGGGTAGGCCATTTAGAACTGAGATGAGGAAAAACCTTTTCAGTCAGAGAGTTGTGAATCTGTGGAATTCTCTGCCTCAGAAGGCAGTGAAGGCCAATTCTCTGAATGCATTCAAGAGAGCTGAATAGAGCTCTTAAGGATAGCGGAGTCAGGGGGTATGGGGAGAAGGCAGGAACGGGGTACGGATTGAGAATGATCAGCCATGATCACATTGAATGGCGGTGCTGGCTCGAAGGGCCGAATGGCCTCCTCCTGCACCTATTGTCTATTGTCTATTGTCTATTAACACTATCCTACACACACTAGGACGAATTTACAATTATAGCAAGGCAATTTACCTACAAACCTCTACGCCTTTGGAGTGTGGGAGAAAACCGAGGATCTCATAGAAAACCCATGAGGTCACGGGGAGAACGTACAAACTCCGCGCAGACAGCGCCCGTAGTCGTGATCGAACCTGGGTCTCCGGCGCTGCAAGCGCTGTAAGGCAGCCATTCTACCGCAGCGCCACCGTGCCACACTCTATAAATTTCAGGGCAAAGTGAATGCATTATTCGTGCATCAACAGTGCTATTGACTTGGCCCATATCTTGTTAAATCTTTAATTTCCGTGTACCTCTCTCTATCCAAGTGTCTTTTAAATGCTGTGTTAGTACCAACCTCCAGTGCCTCTTCTACAGAGATAGACACAAAGTGCTGGAGTAACTCAACAGATCAGGCAGTATCTCTGGGGAAAAATGATAAGTGATGTTTCGGGTTGGGAAGAAGGGTCCCGACCAGAAACGTCACATATCCTTTTTCTTTAGAGATGCTGCCTGGCCTGCTGAGTTACTCCAGCGCTTTGTGTCTATCTTCGGTATAAAACCAGCATCTGCAGTTCTTTGTTCCAAACCTCAAGTGACAACTCGTTCCATATTCCCACTTCTCTCTGTGTGAAAAATCAGTGAGTGAATGATGCTTGATTTTCACACGTGATAAAGTCACGGCGATATTCCTTGTTTTGCACAGCCAAGGTATGCAAAGAGTCACCACATAAAGGGCGCGCATCACGTTACAAAGTATTCCGTTTTAACACAAACCATTTTTATCTGTGGTACGCCAAGTTCTCGGCCCCCCACGCTGGGTCATCGGTTGTTCTCCAGCTCAGCAATCCCCACACTAGTGTGTGTAGTTATTTTTCTTTAAATCAAAAATATTTATTCATATATTTTAGATTTTAGATTTAGAGATACAGTGCGGAAACAGGCCCTTCGACCCACCGGGTCCGCGCCGCCCAGCGATCCCCACACATCCTACACCCACTAGGGTGTACATTTTACATTTGCCCAGCCAATTAACCTACAAACCTGCACGTCTTTGGAGTGTGGGAGGAAACCCGAAGATCTCGGAGAAAGCCCACGCAGGTCACGGGGAGAACGTACAAACTCCGTACAGACGGCGCCCGTAGTCGGGATATAACCTGAGTCTCCGGCGCTGCATTCGCTGTAAGGCGGCAAGTCTACCGCTGCGCCACCGTGTGACTGGAGAAACTGCACCAGTTTCTTAGATGAAGGAGCCCATGCCAGGTAGCACCCTGGAGAATCTGCCCGTGTACGTTCTCCCCGTGACCTGCGTGGGTTTTCTCCGAGATCTTCGGTTTCCTCCCACACTCCAAAGACGTACAGGTTTGTAGGTTAATTGACTGGGTAAATGTAAAAATTGTCCCTAGTGTGTGTAGGATAGTGTTAGTGTGCGGGGATCGCTGGGCGGCGCGGACTCGGTGGGCCGAAGGGCCTGTTTCCGCGCTGTATCTCTAAATTTAAATCCAAAAAAACTCAGTCCTTTTCTCTCTGGAGCGGAGGCATTTAAGAGGGGTCATGTTTGAAGAATATTAAAAATCTCTCTCTCTCTGTGACATCAACTCAGTTTCTCTCCCCATGGATACCGATTGATTCTACCACTGTTTTTTATTTTTTATTTGGGCGGCACGGTGGCGCAGCGGAAGAGCTACTGCCTTACAGCGCCAGAGACCCGGGTTCGATCCTGACTACGGGTGCCGTCTGTACGGAGTTTGTACGTTCTCCCCGTGATCTCCGAGATCTTCGGTTTCCTCCCTACACAGGTTTGTAGGTTAGTTGGCTTGGTGTAAACATAAATTGTCCCTGGTGTGCGTCGGGTAGTGTTGGTGTGCGGGGATCACTGGGCGGCACGGACTCGGTGGGCCGAAGGGCCTGTTTCTAAACTAAACTAAACTAAACTAAATCTCCAACATCTGTAGATTTTTTTTTTGTTTTAAGTGGCGGAAATTAGGAACATTTGTTCAGCTGGCACCAGGAATAGAAATCTAAAGGAAAGCTCTATCTATGCTTTAGAATTTCCACATAACTTCAGCAGGCCAACCATCAATGTTCTACCTCCTTGCCAAAGGCAGAACCTTCGGCAATCCTCAGAAATAATTTTGGGAATGGAAAAAAAAGTAAAGCATTCTCTCTGAGTGTTCAGATTTTGCCTTGCAAAACACCTCCCTGGTTCCCCCTTCCTCCTTCCAAACCTTTACGAGGATGTTGTCAGGACTCGAGTGCCTGAGCCACCGGGGGAGGTTGAGCAGGCTGGGACTCTATTCCTTGGAGCGCAGGAGGATGAGGGGTGATCTCATAGAGGCGTGTAAGATCCAGATTGATTCCTGGGATGGCAGGACTTTCATATGAAGAAAGACTGGATAGACTCGGCTTGTACTCGCTGGAATTTAGAAGATTGAGGGGGGATCTTATAGAAACGTACAAAATTCTTAAGGGGTTGGACAGGCTAGATGCAGGAAGATTGTTCCCGATGTTGGGGAAGTCCAGAACAAGGGGTCACAGTTTAAGGATAAGGGGGAAGTCTTTTAGGACCGAGATGAGAAAGTTTTTTTTCACGCAGAGTGGTGAATCTGTGGAATTCTCTGCCACAGAAGGTAGTTGAGGCCAGTTCATTGGCTATATTTAAGAGGGAGTTAGATGTGGCCCTTGTGGCTGAAGGGATCAGGGGGTATGGAGAGAAGGCAGGTACGGGATACTGAGTTGGATGATCAGCCATGATCATATTGAATGGCCGTGCAGGCTCGAAGGGCCGAATGGCCTACTCCTGCACCTATTTTCTATGTTTCTATGTTTCTATGTGAGCTGAAATAGATAGGGTAAACGCACAGAGACTTTTACCCAGAATAAGGTAAAGTAGAAACCAGAAGAAACATTGGAAGCAACAACACAACGGCTCAAAGTCAAGTCAAGTCAATTTTATTTGTGTAGCACATTTAAACACAACCCACGTTGACCAAAGTGCTGTACATCAGTTCAGGTACTAAGAACGAACATACAATGGCACACAAACATAACAGCACATACATAAACAGTTCGCAGCGCCCCCTCAGAGGGCCTCAAACGCTAGGGAGTAGAAATAGGTTTTGAGCCTGGACTTAAAGGAGTCGATGGAGGGGGCAGTTCTGATGGGGAGAGGGATGCTGTTCCACAGTCTAGGAGCTGCAACCGCAAAAGCGCGGTCACCCCTGAGCTTAAGCCTAGACCGCGGGATAGTCAGTAGCCCCAAGTCGGCCGACCCGAGGGACCTGGAGATAGAGTGGTGGGTTAGAAGATTTTTGATATGGGGGGGGGGGGGAAGCCCGTTTAGGGCTTTGTATGTGAATAGGAGGAGCTTGAAGTTGATTCTGTACTGTACTGGGAGCCAGTGGAGAGAGGCCAGAATCAGGGTGATGTGGTCCCTTTTACGGGTACCCGTCAGGAGTCTCGCTGCGGCGTTTTGGACCAATTGCAGGCGGGACAGGGATGATTGGCTGATCCCAGTGTGTAGGGAGTTGCAGTAGTCTAGGCGGGAGGCGGGAGGAGATGAATGCGTGGATGATTTTTTTCAATGTCGTCAAATTGGAGGAATTTTTTACACAAAGGGTGGAGGGTATATGGAAGCTGCCAGTGGGGGTGCTTGAGGTAGGTGCTATCTCAACACTACAGAGACAATTGGACAGGTGCATGGATAGGAAAGGTTTAGAGGGTTATGGGCAGGTGGGACTAGTGTAGATGGGGCATGTTGGTCAGTGTGGGCAAGATGGGTCGATGGGCCTGTTGACATGCTGTATGGCTCTGAGAGAGATCAGGGCTGGTAACTCAAGAAGAAAAATGGGAGACAGGTTGGTTACCCAGTGTACTTCAGTTTAGTTTAGTTTAGTTTAGTTTAGTTGAGTTGAGTTGAGTTGAGTTTAGAAACATAGAAACATAGAAAATAGGTGCAGGAGTAGGCCATTCGGCCCTTCGAGCCTGCACCGCCATTCAATATGATCATGGCTGATCATCCAACTCAGTATCCCGTACCTGCCTTCTCTCCATACTCCCTGATCCCTTTAGCCACAAGGGCCACATCTAACTCCCTCTTAAATATAGCCAATGAACTGGCCTCAACTACCTTCTGTGGCAGAGAATTCCACAGACTCACCACTCTCTGTATGAAAAAATTTTTTTTTAGCTACGGTACGAAGCTGGACGAAGCTGGACGAAGCTGGACGAAGCTGGCTTTTACCGAATGGCCTACTCCTGCACCTATTTTTTTCTCCGTTTCCATGTGCGTATGAATGGGGTCGTTGCCAGGAAGTGCAGTGTGACTTGGGTGCAGAGGTGTGAAGAATCTGCTCTGTGAATGTTATTCATGTATAGTGGCAGTACTTGTGATCCAGGCTGTGTGTTTGGGGAGCCATCTGTTCACACTCTCCTGTTCGACTGAGGTTGATATTTCGTTGGATCTTGGGGTTTGTTTTTTTCTCCCTCTTGATTGCGTAAGAGGGTCTTGTGCGGAACTCATCACTGCGTGGGCCTCTTTGGTTCCAGCCCCATGCAAGTTTGACCGCTGTGGCCCAATGTCATTGTATTCAAGAGAGAGTTCGATTTAGCTCTTCGGGCTAACGGAATCAAGGGATACGGGGGGAAAAAAGCAGGAACGGGGTACCGACTTTAGACGATCAGCCATGATCATATTGAATGGCGGCGCTGGCTCGAAGGGCCGAATGGCCTCCTCCTGCATCAATTTTTCAATGTTTCTATGTTTCTATGTTTCGAAGCTGTCCAGCTGGCTACTTGCCTCAGCTGCTGATCTAAGGCAGGAGGAATTTCTTCCCGATTCCAAAGAACAAACAAGAAAACAGAAAAAAAACAGAATCGGGAGAATACATGGAAGAAAAACAGTAAAAAAGCATTAGAAAAGCAGTGCTTCGTTTAGTTTAGAAATGCAGCACAGAAACAGGCCCTTCGGCCCACCGAGTCCGCACCGACCAGCGATCCCCGCACACTAACACTATCCTACACATACTAGGGACAATTTACATTTATACCAAGCCAATTAACCTACAAACCCGCACGTCTTTGGAGTGTGGGAGGAAGCTGAAGATCTCGGAGAAAACCCACACAGGTCATGGGGAGAACGTACAAACTCCGTACAGACGGCGCCCGTAGTCGGGATCGAACCTGGGTCTCCGGTGCTGCATTCGCTGTAAGACAGCAACTCTACCGCTGCGCCACCGTGCCGCCCATGTAGCCCTAACGGCAATTGAGACTTGAAGACTGAAACGCGAAACACTAGTGATAAGAGTAATAGAGTAGCGGGCAGTGGAGTCCAAGGGTCGAGATTTAGTTTTAGAAATACAGTGCGGAAGCAGGTCCTTCGGCCCACCGAGCCTACGCCGACCAACAATTATCTGTACGCTGGTTCCATCCTACACGATAGGGAAAGTTTATAGAAGCCAACAAACCTGTACGTCATTGGAATGTGGGAGGAAAGTGGAGCACACTTGAGAAAGCCCACACAGTCACAGAACGTACAAAATCCGTACAGACATCGCCCATAGTCAGGATCGAACCTGGCTCTCTGGTGGTGTGAGGCAGCAACTCTACCACTGCGCCACCGTGCCCCCCCAAGAAGACTGTCTTGAATCAGTGGTATGGTATATGTTGTAGACCACCGCCCTCAGCCTGAATGCATTAGTCGTTTCATCGGACACTGTGTTGATGTACAGAGACGTACTTCCAAAGACGTACAGGTTTGTAGGTTGATTGGCTTGGTAAATGTAATAATTGGCCCTAGTGGGTGTAGGATAGTGTTAATCATATCATATATCGTCATATATATACAGCCGGAAACAGGCCTTTTCGGCCCTTCAAGTCCGTGCCGCCCAATGATCCCCGTACATTAACACTATCCTACACCCACTAGGGACAATTTTTTTTTTTTTACATTTACCCAGCCAATTAACCTACATACCTGTACGTCTTTGGAGTGTGGGAGGAAACCGAAGATCTCGGAGAAAACCCACGCAGGTCACGGGGAGAACGTACAAACTCCTTACAGTGCAGCACCCGTAGTCAGGATCGAACCTGAGTCTCCGGCGCTGCATTCGCTGTAAAGCAGCAACTCTACCGCTGCGCCACCGTGCAGGGGTGCACACTACGTTAATGTGCGGGGTTGGCTGGTCTTGTTTCCGCGCTGTATCTCAAAAACTAAATAAAATACAGGACAGCTCCGTTATGTCAGAAACAATTGGATCTATCCTAGCCAGAGTCTATGGATGATAGTCACGGACCAGAGGCCACAGCCTCAGAGTAAAAGGACAAACCTTTAGAACGGAGATGAGGAGGAATTTCTTTAGACAGAGGGCGGTGAATCTGTGGAATTCATTGCCACAGACGGCTGTGGAGGCCAAGTCATTGGATATTTTTAAGGCAGAGATAGATAGATTCTTGATTAGTGTGGGTGTCAGGTGTTACGGGGAGAAGGCAGGAATGGGGTACTGATTGAGAATGATCAGCCATGAGAGCTAGATAGAGCTTTTAAGGATAGCGGAGTCAGGGGGTATGGGGAGAAGGCAGGAACGGGGTACTGATTGAGAATGATCAGCCATTATCACATTGAATGGCGGTGCTGGCTCGAAGGGCCGAATGGCCTCCTCCTGCACCTATTGCCTATTGTCTATTGTCTAAAGCAGGGGAATGGGGTTGAGAGGGAAAGATAGATCAGCCACGATTGAATGGCGGAGCGGACTTGATGGGCCGAATGGCCTAATTCTGCTGCTGGAACGTACGTCACCAGCAGACAGGTGAGGAAAGGATCGCAGACTTTTCGGCTAAAAAAAAAGAAAGCTGTACTTATCCCAATGTTTTCTCAAAGTGAGAAAGCCCAGGAATGAAATAAAGAAGCACTCGTCGGGAAGAAAATGTTCACCTGGTTTGAAGGAAATGGCATCAGACCAGACATCCAGCGACCCCTGCAGGCAAACTCTACAGATCTGATTCACTTCAACACCGACTGGGGAAACTGCTACTGTGCGGAAGGATTTGGATAAGTATCGTTTTGCAGCAGGTGGGAAATTTGCAAGAAATCTTTTGAGGCCGCAATGCAGGGGGCTCGTGGCTGGGAGGATTCTCGAATACAACTGCTTCTTTACAGCCACTAAATAGCACAGCTGAAGGTCCCAAAAGCCACCCATTCCTTCTCTCCAGAGATGCTGCCTGCCCCGCTGAGCTACACCAGCACTTTTGTGTCTACCTTTTTTAGTTTAGTGCAGAGATACAGCGCGGAAACAGGCCCAATCGGCCCACCGGGTCCACGTTAACACGTCTGAAGAAGGGTCTCGAACCGAAACGTCACCCATTCCTTCTCTCCAGAGATGCTGCCTGTCCCGCTGAGTTACTCCAGCATTTTGTGAATAAATACCTTCGATTTGTACCAGCATCTGCAGTTATTTTCTTATACTATCCTACACACACTATTTTTACATTTTTACAATTCTTATGTGACAATTTTTACATTTACCGAGGCCAATTAACCTACAAACCTGTACGTCTTCGGAGTGTGGGAGGAAACCGGAGCACCCGGAGAAAACCCACACAGGTCACGGGGAGAACGTACAAACTCCGTACAGGCGGCGCCCGCGGTCGGGATCGAACCCGGGTCTCCGGCGCTGCATTAGCTGTAAGGCAGCAACTCTACCGCTGCGCCACCGTGCCGCCCTATCTCAGGGTGGTTTCGCAGCTTGGGCTCTTCTGCTATGGCTGTGAAGGAAATAGCTGGGGCCTGTTTCCGCGCTGCGTCTCTAAACTAAACTAAAAAAGAGAGACACAAAATGCTGGAGTACTCAGCGGGACAGGCAGCTCTCTCTCCAGGGGGCTGGGGGAATTTAAACACTTGTTCCAGCATGCTGCAAGTGTAAATCCCAAGGACAATAGAGCCAGACAGGGCGGAAACAGTCTGAGGAACGGTCTCGAACCGAAACGTCACCCAATCCTTCCCTCCAGAGATGTCGCCTGTGCTGCTGAGATACTCCAGCCTTTTGTGTCCATCTTTGGTGGAAACAGAACCATCAGCCCAACTTGCCCACCACGACCAACATGCCTCATCTACACTAGAGAAACATCAACATCCTTCTCCTTGACTCACATCCACACATCTGCCTGCGTTTGGCCCATATCCCTCTAAACATATCCTATCCATATACGTGTCTGGAAAAGGGTCTCGACCCGAAACGTCACCCATTCCTTCCCTCCAGAGATGTCGCATGTGGAGTTAATCCAGCCTTTTGTGTCCATCTTTGGTGGAAACAGAACCATCAGCCCAACTTGCCCACCACGACCAACATGCCTCATCGACACTAGACCCCTCCCCTGCCTGCGTTTGGCCCATATCCCTCTAAACCTATCCTGTCCATATACGTGTCTGAAAAAGGGTCTTGACCCGAAACGTCACCTACTCCTTCCCTCCAGAGATGCTGCCTGCCCCGCTGAGTTACTCCAGCATTTTGTGTCTACCTGTCTGATTGTTTCTTAAACGTTGTGATAGTCCCTGCCCCAACTACCTCCTCCGGCAGCGCGTTTCATACACCCTCCTACCACCGTTTGTGTGAAAGAGTTATCCCTCAGATTCCTATAAAATCTTTCCCTCCTCACCTTAAAACATAGAGAGGGTGAACTTTAATTAATAGATACAACGCCGAAATAAGCCCTTTGGCCCACCGAGTCCTCGTCGACCAGCGTTCACCCTGTACACTTGCATTATCCGACACACACTAGGGACAATTTACAATTTACTGAAGCCAATTAACCTACAAACCTCAGTCTGAAGAAGGGTCTCGACCCGAAACGTCACCCATTCCTTCTCTCCCGAGATGCTGCCTGACCTGCTGAGTTACTCCAGCATTTTGTGAATAAATCGATTTGTACCAGCATCTGCAATTATTTTCTTATATATATTTAACCTACAAACCTGTCGTCTTTGGAGTGTGGGAGGAAACTGGAGCACCCGGAGAAAACCCACGAGGTCACGGGGAGAACGTACGCACTGTGCACAGACAGCACCAGTGGTCAGGATCGAACCCTGGTCTCGGGCACTGTAATTAGTTTTGTTTATTGTCACGTGTACCGAGGTACAGTGAAAGCCTTTTTATCGTGTGCTAGTCAGTCAGCAGCAAGACCATACAATGGAGGCATACACAAGTGTACAGATACATGATAAAAGGAATAAAGCTTCGTGCACGGTGGCGCAGCGGTAGAGTTGCTGCCTTACAGCGAATGCAGCGCCGGAGACTCAGGTTCCATCCTGACTACGGGCGCCGTCTGTACGGAGTTTGTACGTTCTCCCCGTGACCTGCGTGGGTTTTCTCCGAGATCTTCGGAATCCTCCCACACTCCAAAGACGTACAGGTATGTAGGTTAATTGGCTGGGCAAATGTAAAAATTGTCCCTAGTGTGTAGGATAGTGTTAGTGTGCGGGGATCGCTGGGCGGCGCGGACTCGGTAGGCCGAAGGGCCTGTTTCTGCGCTGTATCTCTAAATCTAAAAGAAAATCTAAGATGTCCCTGAATCTGGAGATGTGCGTTTTCACACTTCTGTACCTCTTGCCCGATGGGAGAGGGGGAGTAGAGGGGAGAGAAGGCAGCAACTCTACTGCTGCGCAATCCGTTCCGTCTTTTTCCCGCTGTGTTGTTGTTTGGAATGTTGATTGTGAAACTGCGGTAGGTGAGAATTTAATCGTTCCGGAGCGCATGACATTTAAACACTCTTGACTCCAGCGTGGGGCATTCTGTAAGAGATTGTAAGCCAGGAAAATAAGGAAGTAGATTTAGATTTTTTTTTTAGATTTAGAGATACAGCGTGGAAACAGGCCCTTCGGCCCACCGAGTCCGCGCCGCCCAGCGATCCCCACACATTAACACTATCCTACACCCACTAGGGACAATTTTTACATTTCACCAAGCCAATTAACCTACATACCTGCACGTCTTTGGAGTGTGGGAGGAAACCGAAGATCTCGGAAAAAAACCCACGCAGGTCACGGGGAGAACGTACAAACTCCGTACAGACGGCGCCCGTAGTCAGGATCGAACCTGAGTCTCTGGCGCTGCATTCGCTGTAAGGCGGCAACTCTACCGCTGCGCCACCATTGGGTTTTGCACAAAAGCGGGTGAAATAGTTCCATCGCCCACTCGGTTACTGGATTGTCTGTGGTCACGGACACAGAGAGAGAGTGAGAGAGAATCATCACAAAACCACAAGTAATTGCAGCAGATATAGGCCATTCAGCCCGTCGAGCCTGCTCCACCTTTGGATCATGGCTGATCGATTTATCCCTCTCAACCTCATTCTCCTGCCTTCTCCCCGTAACCTCTGACGCCCTTACGAATCAAGAAACTATCAATCCCTGCTTTAAAAATACCCTGTCTTGGCCTCCACAGCCGTCTGTGGCAATGAATTCCACAGATTCGCCACCCTCTGACCAAAGAAACTCATCCCCATCTCCATTCTATTGATACGCCCTTCTATTCTGAGGCTGTGGTTCTAGACTGTCACACAGTAGTCATAGAGCAACAAAAATGGGCCCTTTGTCCCAACATAACCATGCCAACTGTGTCCATCTACACTAATACTGATCCATAGAAACATAGAAACATAGAAAAATAAGTGCAGGAGTAGGCCACTCGGCCCTTCGAGCTAGCACCGCCATTCAATATGATCATGGCTGATCATCCAAAATCAGTGCCCCGTTCCTGCTTTCTCCTTGATTCCGTTAGCCCCAAGAGCTAACTCTAACTCTCTCTTGAATACATCCAGTGAATTGGCCTCCACTGCCTTCTGTGGCAGAGAATTCCACAGATTCACAACTCTCTGGGTGAAATGATTCCCTCATTCGGACGGTACCTCTCTAACCCTTGCCAATGTCTTCATCAGTCTGAATACCTCATCAACGTAGTAATTGTATCTGATTTATTGTTTCACCTTATTTAGTTTTGTTTAGAGATACAGCACTAAAACAGGTCTTTCGGCCCACCAAGTCCAGGCCGACCAGCGATCCCCGCACACTAACACTATCCTACACACACTAGGGGCAATTTAGAATTGCACCAAGCCAATTAACCTACAAACCTGTCTGTCTTTGGAGTGTGGGAGGAAACCAGAGATCCTGGTGAAAACCCACGCAGGTCACGGGGAGAACGTACAAACTCCGTACAGACGGCGCCCGTAGTCAGGGTCAACCCCAGGTCTATGGCGCTGTGAGGCAGCAACTCAACAGCCACGCCACCGTGCCGCCCTTGCCTAGCAGCGAGTTCCACGTCTGTCATGATTACACTCAAGCTGTCCACATTAGAGAGACGCAAGATTACAGGGAATCATGTTTAGTGCAAGGTAAAGTCCGATTAAGGATAGTCCGACAAAGCTGCACGTCTTTGGAATGTGGGACGGAACCGGACCACCCGGAAGAAACTCGCATGGTCACAGGGAGGACGTGCAAACTCCACGCAGGTCAGGGTTGAGCCCAGGTCTCTAGAGCTGTGAGGCAGAGGCACTACCAGCTGCACCACAGTCAGAGAGTTGTGAATCTGTGGAATTCTCTGCCTCAAAGATTTACTCTCTTTCTGATTAAATATTTGCTGATTGTACCCCTCAGCTAACAATGAGCTGAGGGGTACATTTTCCTTAAACCGTGTCCCCTTTGATATTTCGTTTTCACACCTCACCCAACGTCACCCATTCCTTCTCTCCAGAGATGCTGCCTGACCTGCTGAGTAACTCCAGCATTTTGTGGTACCTTCGATTTGTACCGGCATCTGCAGTTATTTTCCTTCCATATCTCCGTGTCTCCCTCTCCCCCTGACTCTCAGGCTGAAGAAAGGTCTCGACCCGAGACATCACCCAGTCCTTCCCTCCAGAGAAGCTGCCTGTCCCGCTGAGTTGCTCCAACACTGTTGAGTCTACCTACAGTTGGGAGCTAAGCCTGGATAATCAGTTCAAACAGCTGGTGGTGAACGTGTGTGGCATTCGGTCGGGGATGGGAGGACTGTGAGGCGGTGCGCTGATAAGGACGAAGACTGATGGGTTTTGCACGTAATCTGACCAACAATCGGTGGAGATGCTGCAAGGAGTTATTGTGTGCTGGATTTAATATCGCGCATCAACTCCAGACAGCAGTGAATAGATGTTTCTGTGAGAGATATACTTAAACAGGCTGTGTTAAAATTAGATAACTACAATGTTGATAAGAAGCAGGAGTTTTATCGCTTGTAGTTACCTTCCAATTGACAATTATAAAATGTGATTTACAGGAGATTTGGATTGGAGCGATGATTAGATCCATTTTCAGCAGCTGCCGTGTTACATGTTCATTTCCCAGCACTTTGGGAGCAATAATTTGAACCATTTTCATGCCCTACCTCGTGGGATTAACAGCGAAGTTGTCCTCATTTAACACGCGCAGTGCCCACTCTGGAGGCAAAGAATGTGCATTGGTCTTTATCGGAGGTCGATGAGGGTGTGGGGGAGGGGGTGCAACGTGAGGGGGGGAGGGGGAAGAACAATGAACAATGGAGGACCCGGGGTGGGGAGACCACCGTGAGGAGGGGGGAGGGAGGGGGGGGGGGGGAGAACAAAGGGGAAGAACAAAGGGGGAGCTGGCGGGGGGGTTCTTTGTAACTTTGTCCGCGTCCTTTACGTGGCGACTGTTTGCATACCTTGGGTAAGGAAGGAAAGAGTTTCACCGTGCCTTGTCACTTGTGGCAATAGACAATAGACAATAGGTGCAGGAGGAGGCCATTCGGCCCTTTGAGCCAGTACCGCCATTCAATGTGATCATGGCTGATCATTCTCAATCAGTACCCCGTTCCTGCCTTCTCCCCGTACCCCCTGACTCCGCTATCCTTAAGAGCCTCAGAAAAGCCACCAGCATCCACAAAGACTCTTCACACCCCTGCAACAGTCTGTTCGAACTCCTTCCATCGGGCAGACGATACAAGGCCTTCTACGCCCGCACCTCCAGACTCAGGAACAGCTTCATCACCAGGGCCATAGCTGCTATGAACCGGTCCTGCTGAGCCGGATGGCCACAACGCATAGATCAACTTGCACTTTACCCTGTCCAAAACTGTTACAACTGTTCGTTTCGTTGGGTTGCTGCTGTCTAAATTACCTAAATTGTTGCATCGTATGGGAGGCGCATTCCCAATCTCGTTGTACCCCTGGTATTGTATTGTAGCTCTCTCTTGAATGCATTCAGAGAATTGGCCTCCACTGCCTTCTGAGGCAGAGAATTCCACAGATTCCACTCCATTCCACGGGTGAAATGTGTAGGAAGGAACTGCAGGTGCTGGTTTACACCGAAGATGGACACAAAATGCTGGAGTAACTCAGCGGGACAGGCAGCAGCTCTGGAGAGGAGGAATGGGTGACGTTTCGAGTCGAGACCCTTCTTCTTTCAGACTGGGTAAAACAAATTTACTGCTATCCAAGCGATCGATCTGAAACACAGATGCTGCCAAGTCAAGGACTTAAAGGGGTCTCTTCCCGAAACATCACCTATTCCTTCCCTCCAGAGATGCTGCTTGACCCACTGAGATACTCCAGCATTTTGTGTTGATCTTCATGGTCTTATTCTTTGCTTTTTTTCCCCTTTACAGAACAAAATGACCACTTCATACTTCTCTCAGTGAGGCGGCTGGCTTTACTATGCAAAAAAACCTGTCCAAATTCTAAGGCTCAAATAACATGTAGAGCACAGGACACTGGAACAGGCCCTTCAGCCCACAATGTGTGTGCCGAACAGCAAGTCTTGACGAGTAAGGGTGTCAAAGAATGTAGGGAGAAGGCAGGAGAATGGGGTTGAGAGGGAAAGATAGACTGGTCATGTTTGAATGGCGGAGTAGGCTCGATGTGCCAAGTTAAACTAACCTCCCCTGTCTAGACTTGTATACACTGGAATTTAGAAGGATCTTATCGAAACGTATAAGATTATTAAGGGGTTGGACACGTTAGAGGCAGGAAACATGTTCCCAATGTTGGGGGAGTCCGGAACCAGGGGCCACAGTGTAAGAATAAGGGGTAGGCCATTTAGAACGGAGATGAGGAAAAACTTTTTCAGTCAGAGAGTTGTGAATCTGTGGAATTCTCTGCCTCAGAAGGCAGTGGAGGCCAATTCTTTGAATGCATTCAAGAGAGAGCTGGATAGAGCTCTTAAGGATAGCGGAGTCAGGAGGGTATGGGGAGATGGCAGGAACGGGGTACTGATTGAGAATGACCAGCCATGATCACATTGAATGGCGGTGCTGGCTCGAAGGGCCGAATGGCCTCCTCCTGCACCTATTGTCTATTGTCTATTATCTGCAGTGCCTTTGCTACACTTAGAATAAGACACGGTTGGACATCTCATGTTCACGTTGAGGGTCAGTATTGGATGTATTGGTTGAGCCATGTTATTCACACAGTAGAGTTCTACACCATCATGGACAAACTGTTAGTGCCATAAGTGACCCGGGTTCGATCCCAACCACAGGTGCCGTCTGCACAGAGTTTGTACGTTCTCCCCGTGACCTGCGTGCGTTTTCTCCGAGATCTTCGGTTTGCTCCCACACTCCAAAGACGTGCGGGTTTGTAGGTTAATTGGCTTGGTGCAAGTGTAATTAGTCCCCAGTGTGTGTGGAGGATAGTGTTAATGTGCGGTAATCGCTGGTCGGCGCGGACTCGATGGGCCGAAGGGCCTGTTTCCTCACTGCATCTCTAAAAGATATATATATATATATATTTTGTTTTTAAGTGATAACATACGGATGAATAATTATAATTAGGATTGATTGCCATCAGGATATTAATTAGAACATTGGGAGCAACTCAAAATATGCCCCACTTTAATGGATGTGTGTGAAGCAAATACTCGGGAACAGATACTGTAAGGCGTTGTGACAAATAGGTTTTCAGTTCTACATAAGTTGAGGGTTATTATGTGAAGTGTACACATCATTCTGTCAGGATGCTGCTTAAAAGCCTGTGACACAGAGCAAAGCGACAGACTTATCAGCATGTTCTTTCTGGAGCTATTTAACTGCTATTATTGTGCTATTTTATTACAGAAGGCAGCCTGCGTTAAATAAATAACTGGCTCTTTAGTGTTTTACTGGCGGGGTATAGAGAGAAGATGGTGTTTCATTGCCTTGACCTTGGCAGATGACATCATCTTAACTCGGCACCATGTCTGGCACAGACATTGTGGGCCGAAGGGCCTGTTCCTGTGCTGTGCTGTTCCATGTTCCACGTTTCTCTAAGATCCTGCCGTTTTTTGAGTGGGAAAGGTAGATCAGCCAGGATCGAATGGCGGAGTGGACTCGATGGGCCGAATGGCCAAAATTCACCTCCTTTTCCTTATGACTTTAAGAAGGATCTCGACCTGAAACGTCACCTATTCCTTTTCTCCGGAGATGCTGCCTGACGCATTTATAAAGATTGCGTCTTATCTCACCTGTCAGTGCTGCTCGTTCTTTACAAAACAAAATCTATCTTTTTGTCGGTTAGATAATTCTAGCCCGGTTTAGTTTATTGTCACGTGTGCCGAGGTGCAGTGAAAAAGCCTTTGTTGCGTGATAACCGGTCAGCGGAGAGATGACACGTGATTACAATCGAGCCGTCCACTGTGTACAGATACGTGATATAGGGAATAAAGTGAATAACGTTTAGTGCAAGATAAAGTCCAGGAAAATCCGATCAAGACAGTCCGAGGAGAGTCCTTGTTCCTGACACCACGGTGGCGCAGCGGTAGAGTTGCCGCCTTACAGCGAATGCAGCGCCGGAGACCCGGGTTCCATCCCGACTTCGGGCGCCGTCTGTACGGAGTTTGTACATTCTCCCCGTGACCGCGTGGGTTTTCAATAGACAAATAGACAATAGACAATAGGTGCAGGAGTAGGCCATTCAGCCCTTCGAGCCAGCACCGCCATTCACCGTGATAATGGCTGATCATCCATAATCAGTACCCTGTTCCTGCCCTCTCCCCATATCCCTTGACTCCGCTATCATTAAGAGCTCTATCTAACTCTCCAAAGACGTACAGGTCTGTAGGTTAATTGGCTTGGTAAATGTAAAAATTGTCCCCAGTGTGTGTAGGATAGCGTTAGTGTGCGGGGATCGCTGGTTGGCGCGGACTCGGAGGGCTGAAGGGCCTGTTTCCGCGCTGTATCGCTAAACGAAACTAAACTCTTTCTCCAATACATCAACGACTGTATTGGGGCTGCCTCCTGCACTCACGCAGGGCTTGTTGATGTCATTAACCTCACCGCTAACTTCCACCCTGCCCTCAAATTCACAAGGGCCACGCCTGACATCACCCTCCCCTTTCTACATTACTCTATCTCCAACGCGGGGCACAGACAATCAGCTAACATCTACGATAAACCTACGGACTCATGGACTACACGTCCTCCCACCCTGCCTCTGGCAAAGGTGCCCTCCCTCACGTTAGACTTCACTTTAGACTTTAGAGACACAGTGCGGAAACAGGCCCTTCGACCCAGTGATCGCCCTGGTATACTGCCATATACACTGGGGACAATTTGCATTTTACCGAATCCAATTAACCTACTAGCCTGTATATCTTTGAGGTGTTGGGAGAAAACCCACGCAGGTCACGGGGAGAAGGTACAAACTCCGTACAGACAGCGCCCGTAGTCAGGATCGAACCCATGTCTCCACCGCTGTAAACGCTGTGAGGCAGCAACACCATCACTGTGCCACCGTGCCACCCCGAATTGGGAGAAGGGGACAGATTAGACGTATGAAAAGTAGAGAAAAGGCCTTTGGCGTACCGTTTTCATCCATTTGTTCTTTGTACCTTTCCGTGCCTCTAGTTTCCCTCTCCCCTGACTCTCAGTCTGAAGAAACAAAACGTCACCCCGATTCCTTCTCTCCGGAGATGCTGCCTGGCCCATTGAGGGCTAGCAGCGTAGGTTTACTAGGTTAATTCCCAGAATGGCGGGGCTGTCATATGTTGAAAGACTGGAGTGACTAGGCTTGTATACACTGGAATTTAAAAGGATGAGAGGAGATCTTATCGAAACGTATAAGATTATTAAGGGATTGGACGCGTTAGAGGCAGGAAACATGTTCCCAATGTTGGGGGAGTCCAGAACCAGGGGCCACACAGTTTAAGAATAAGGGGTAGGCCATTTAGGACTGAGATGAGGAAAAACTTTTTCAGTCAGCGAGTTGTAAATCTGTGGAATTCTCTGCCTCAGAAGGCAGTGGAGGCCAATTCTCTGAATGTGTTCAAGAGAGAGCTAGATAGAGCTCTTAAGGAGAGCGGAGTCAGGAGGTATGGGGAGAAGGCAGGAACGGGGTACTGATTGAGAATGATCAGCCATGATCACATTGAATGGCGGTGCTGGCTCGAAGGGCCGAATTGCCTCCTCCTGCACCTATTGTCTATTGTCTATTGTCACCCCGATTCCTTCTCTCCAGAGATGCTGCCTGGCCCGTTGAGTTACTTCAGCATTTTGTGTCTATCTGGATAAAGTCACTGCAGGCTGGAACATGGGACAACTACTGGATCCCATGAAGATAGGGTCGTGGAGTGAGCCTCAATGTGCCGAATGGACTAAATCTCCATTCTTGCCTTGCTGATTTGAATATTTCTGTCGCTGGAGCGAGATATAAACTCTTGCCTCCAGGCTGAAAATACGATCAAAGGGCAAGTCATCCCTTGACATGGTTTCCTCTCTTTGACTCCCTCTCTCCCTTCCGATCCTTCTAACAACTTAGCAGCTGGTAATGACACATGAATAATGCAATTTGCAAGCGGTTTCTTCTGAAATTCTTTCTTTAAGAAAGAGAGGCCAAAGTGGACAAACGCTGAAATAAAAGCCGAACAAACACGGTCTCTGTAATTATTCATTCTCCGGATGGCTTTCAAGACTTGCGCGCGTTGTGTGAAGGCTGTGAGCTGAATTAGGATCATGGTCCGTTTGAAATCTGGGGCCACTGGTAGATCTCATTAGTACCTCCTCGTTATATTCCTCGCTGTTTGGCTTTGAACCACTAATGCTTCGCATTTCAAAAAAACAGCCGGAAAGCAAAAAAAAAGCATGACTTGCGAATTTAATTGGGAAAAAGGCCGGGAAAATGGAATCTCATCCAGGCACGGAATTGAACCGTGTTAATGACTTCCTCTTTCAATAAATCCCGTCACTTTTTCCTATCGATGTTTTCCTCCTCGTGTTAAGGTGTCGGGTGAGAAGGCAGAAGAATGGGGTGAGGATGGGAGGAGAAAGATCAGCCATGATTGAATGGCGGAGTAGACTTGATGGGCCGAATGGCCTAATTCTGCTCCTGTCACTTATTGAGCGTTTGATGGTACTAGGCGTGTTCTCGTTGGAGTTTAGAAGAATGAGGTGGGATCTCATTGAAACATACAGAATAGTGAAAGGCTTGGATAGAGTGGATGTGGAGAGGTTGTTTCCACTAGTGGGAGAGTCTAGGACTAGAGACCAATTGGCTTCGATGTGCCGAAGAGCCTGTTTCCACGCTGTATCTCTATAAATCTTCCCCATTAAAGGCTACTAGTACACCAAATGATTTATAACAACATGATCATGCTGATAATTTATTGGTAAGTTTATTTAACAAATTTAAAAAAAATTAAACTTCCGCACCTGCAATGCACTAAACGTTAGATAGACACAAAGTGCCGGAGTAACTCAGCGGGACAGGAGCATCTCTGGAGAGGAGGAACGGTGACGTTTTGGGTCGAGACCCTTCTTCAGACTGGGAGTTGGGGGAGAGGGAGACAGGGAGATTAGGAAGGGTAAGGTGTGAAAATGAGACATCAAAGGGGATGCAGATCAAGATACACTTCCTTATCTATGTATCTCCCTCTCCTCTGACGTCAGTCTGAAGAAGGGTCTCCACCTGAAAGATCACCCATTCCTTCTCTCCAGAGATGCTGCCCGTCCCGCTGAGTTACTCCAGCTTTTTGTGTCTATCTTCGGTTTAAACCAGCATCTGCAGTTCCTTCGTACACATGCACTCAACGTGATTCCCTTCATCCTGCATCTGTACACCATGGAACGCTCGATTGTAATCATGTCTAGTCTTTCTGCTGACTGGTTAGCACGCAACAAAAGGGTTTCCACTGGACCTCGTTGCACGTGACAATAAACTAAACTAAACTAAACTAAACTAAACTAAACTAAACTAATTGATTCAGTATGTACCTACGTAACCGAACATCTCAAGACACTGGAATTTAGAAGGATGAGAGGAGATCTTATCGAAACGTATAAGATTATTAAGGGGTTGGACACGTTAGAGGCAGGAAACATGTTCCCAATGTTGGGGGAGTCCAGAACAAGGGGCCACAGTTTAAGAATAAGGGGTAGGCCATTTAGAACTGAGATGAGGAAAACCTTTTTCAGTCAGAGAGTTGTGAATCTGTGGAATTCTCTGCCTCAGAAGGCAGTGGAGGCCAATTCTCTGAATGCATTCAAGAGAGAGCTGGATATAGCTCTTAAGGATAGCGGAGACAGGGGGTATGGGGGGAAGGCAGGAACGGGGTACTGATTGAGAATGATCAGCCATGATCACATTGAATGGCGGTGCTGGCTCGAAGGGCCGAATGGCCTCCTCCTGCACCTATTGTCTATTGTCTATTGTCTAAGACCTTCCAAAACCCTAGTGTCATTGTGACGTGGCTGGCGGAGTTGCTGCCGCATAGCGCCAAAGACCCGGGTTTGATTCTAACCTCGGGCGCTATCTGTGTGGAGTTTGCACATTCTCCCTGTGACCGTGTGGGTCTCCTCCGGTTTCCTCTCACATCCCGAAGACGTGCGGGTTTTGTAGGTTAATAAACCCCCTGTAAATTGCCCCTGGTGTGTAGGGAGCGGATGAGAAATTGGGATAACACAAAACTGTTGTGAACAGGTGATCTGTGTAGGGAGGAACTGCAGAAACAATACAATACAATATATCTTTATTGTCATTGTACAGGGGTACAACGAGATTGGGAATGCGCCTCCCATACGATGCAATAAATCAATTAGCTAATCAGTATAAATTTAGACAACCCAGTGAAACAAAATTAGAACAGTTTTAAAACAGAATAAAGTGCACGTAGATCTGTGCCGGTTCACTGTGCGATGTGACCATCCGGCTCAGCAGGACCGGTTCATAGCAGCTATGGCCCTGGGGATGAAGCTGTTCCTGAGTCTGGAGGTGCGGGCGTAGAAGGCCTTGTAGCGTCTGCCCGATGGTAGAAGTTCGAACAGACTGTTGCAGGGGTGTGAAGAGTCTTTGTGGATGCTGGTGGCTTTTCTGAGGCATCGTGTGTTGTAGATGCCCTCCAAGGCTGGTAGCTGTGGCAGATGCTGGTTTAAACCATTGATAGAGACAAAAAGCTGGAGTATCTCAGTGGGACAGACAGCATCCCGGGATTGAAGGAATAGGTGACGTTTCTGGTCGAGATCCTTCTTCAGAGGCGATCGTTGGGGTCGGGGTGGACTTGGTGGCATGAAGGGGGGATCTTATAGAAACTTACAAAATTCTTAAGGGGTTGGACAGGTTAGATGCAGGAAGATTGTTCCCTATGTTGGGGAAGTCCAGAACAAGGGGTCACAGTTTAAGGATAAGGGGGAAGTTTTTTAGGACCGAGATGAGAAAGTTTTTTTTCACACAGAGAGTGGTGAGTCTGTGGAATTCTCTGCCACAGAAGGTAGTTGAGGCCAGTTCATTGGCTATATTTAAGAGGGAGTTAGATGTGGCCCTTGTGGCTAAAGGTATCAGGGGGTATGGAGAGAAGGCAGGTACGGGATACTGAGTTGGATGATCAGCCATGATCATATTAAATGGCGGTGCAGGCTGGAAGGGCCGAATGGCCTACTCCTGCACCTATTTTCTATGTTTCTATGTTTCTAAGGGCCTATTTCCATGCTGTATCTCTAAACTAAACTAAGCAGTACCTGAAGGTCTGAAGAATGGTCTCGAGCCGAAACGTCACCCATTCCTTCTCTCCAGAGATGCTGCCCGCCCGACCCACTGCGCTTTTTGTGACTGTCTTCGGTTTAAACCAGCATCTGCAGTTCCTTCCTACACAATTGACTGTGAATCAGTTCAGGGCACGGCTGATAAGGTGCAGGATAAATGCAGCTCGTTTCTTTGCTAATTCTTTATGAAATGATCGACTGTTGGCGAGTGTAAAATAAAGCCTCTGTTCACATTATTCAAATGTAGGAAGACAATTGCACGTTACTAATCCCATTGAAGAGTTTAGTTGTCAGTTTGTTAGTAATTAGATTGAATTACTGTCTGCAATGCCTTGTCAAGCATCAAAGTGTGTTTGTTATCTTGATGTATGAGATTACATTTTTAGCCTCTTGGTGTTTCTTGTCTTTCTGCTGGTTACGCAGTCTGTAAGTGACTTTGCCAAGAAGTCTCTCACCAGAGAGAGAGACACGAAATGCTGGAGTAACTCAGCGGGTCAGGCAGCATCTCTGGAGAAAAGCAAGAGGTGACGTTTCTGGTCGAGACCCTTTCGTAAGGTCATACGGTCAGAAGGAATAGGAGTAGAATTGGGCCATTCGGCCAATCAAGTCCACTCCGCCATTCATTCATGGCCGATCTTTCTCTCCCAAGCTCCTGCCTTCTCCCCATAGCCCCTGGGGGAGTCCAGAACCAGGGGCCACAGTTTAAGAATATGGGGTAGGCCATTTAGAACGGAGATGAGGAAAAACCTTTTCACTCAGAGAGTTGTAAATCTGTGGAATTCTCTGCCTCAGAAGGCAGTGGCCAATTCTCTTGGTGCTTTCAAGAGAGAGTTAGATAGAGCTCTTAATGATAGCGGAGTCATGGGATTAGGGGAGAGGGCATGAACGGGGTACTGATTGTGGATGTTCAGCCATGATCACGTTGAATGCCGGTGCTGGCTGGAAGGGCCGAATGGCCTCCTCCTTCGCCTATTGTCCATTGTCTATTGTCTATTGTCTGATACCTTCAGACTGAGAGTCAGGAAGGGAAGGAAACTCGAGGTACAAATTCCGTACAAACAGCGCCCGTGGTCAGGATTGAACTCGGGTCTCTGGCGCTGGGAGGCATTAACTTTACCGCCGCGCCACCGTGTCGCCCATGGATTAATGAGTTACAAGTTCTAGGAAGAGTTCGATCACGGGCTGACCAGATTCGGGCAGCTCTTGGGAGATTATCATCGTAGTAGAGGTTGCTGAAGGGTCTTGACCCGAAACGTCACCCATTCCTACTCTCCAGAGATGCTGCCCGACCCGCTGAGTTACTCCAGAATTTTGTGCCCATCTTCCGTGTAAACCAGCAACTGGTTTACCCACCTACACATTTTGTCTGCTCCACTGCAAAATCTTCCCAAGGTATGCTGATGAAGAAGTTCTCCTCCTCTCTCCCACGAGAGTTGCCTCTCCCCTGACTCTCATTCTGAAGGAGGGTCTCGACCCGAAACGTCACCCATTCCTACTCTCCAGAGATGCTGCCCGTCCCGCTGAGTTACTCCAGCTTTTTGTGTCTACCTTCAGACAGTAGACGTGTGACAGGTGGATGAGAGAGAGTCTGAAGAAGGGTCTCGACCCAAAACGTCGCCTATCCATGTCCACCAGAGAAGCTGCCTGACCCACTGGGTCCTCACAAGATTCCAGCATCTGCAATTCCTTTTGTCCACACACCTTCTTTTATCAAGTGCAATATTAAAGGTTTTAATTTTTTTATTTAAAATCGTTGAGAACATTAGCGAGGCAGTGGCGCTGGTTTCCAACGGGCACAGTGACAGACGCCCCACACATCTCTGTCCTCCATACAGCTGGCCCAGCTCCTCTTTTGTCTCTACACATGCGTCTTCCATCAACGTCTTCAGCATGGTCTAGTTTGGTCGTCCCGGGTTCCGTCTTCCATGGGTGGGTTCCCACAGCACAACCTTGTTTGCTTGTATTTAGATTTAGATTTAGAGATACAGCGCAGAAACAGGCCCTTCGGCCCACCGGGTCCGAGCCGCCCAGCGATCCCCGCACACTAACACCATCCTACACCCACTAGGGACAATTTTTTAACATTTGCCCAGCCAATTAACCTACATACCTGCACGTCTTTGGAGTGTGGGAGGAAACCGAAGATCTCGGAGAAAACCCACGCAGGTCACGGGGAGAACGTACAAACTCCGTACAGACGGCGCCCGTAGTCAGGATCGAACCTGAGTCTCCGGCGCTGCATTCGCTGTAAGGCAGCAACTGTACCGCTGCGCCACCGTGCCACCCTTATTTCTGGACGATGGTGGCAGTGACCAGCGAGCCTCATCCTTCTCGACCTGATCTCCTCGGTCAGAGGTAGAATCTCCCCACAGAGCTGGCCGTTGGCGGTGCGATCTTTCCAACTGACATTTTGAACTTTTCTGAGCATTTCTGTGTAGACACCATCGAGAGACTTGGAAAAGTGCTCGAGTGAGAGTCCATGCCTCTCACCCGTACAATGATATTGTCTCTACAGTTACATGGAATATCAAAGGTGCGATCATCTAATTTTTAAAGTTCGGCCCCAGGATATAAAAACAGGCACAGAAATACATGTGGCAAAAATACTTGAAACCTCAAAATACTTAGACAGTGTACGATTGATTGATTTTCAACAAGTACATTTATTTTCAGAGCAAATTGTTTCGTTGAATAAGTTGTTTGGGTTCCCCAATGATCTAAAAGATTGTTTCCTCTGTCAGATATTTAGACGGGAAAACAGAGTTCAAATTGAAATAATAGAAAGTCACAAAATCAATAGTTATTGTACATTCGCAAATAAACTTCATTTATAAAGCAAATCATTTGGGAAAGGTTTTACTAATGAGTTGAATCATTGTGTATGAGATGGGATTAAAGGATATGGATGAGCAAACACGAATTTAGTTTAGTTTGGAGATACAGCGCGGAAACAGGCCCTTCGGCCCACCGAGTCCGCGCCGTCCAGCGATCCCCACACATTAACACTATCCTTCACACACTAGGGACAATTTTATACATACACCAATCCAATTAACCTACAAACCTGTACGTCGTTGGAGTGTGGGAGGAAACCAAAGATCTCGGAGAAAACCCACACAGGTCACGGGGAGAACGTACAAACTCCATACAGACAGCACCGATAGTCAGGATCGAACCCAAATGTCGACTGGTCGGCGCAGACTCGGTGGGCCGAAGGGCTTGTTTCCGCACTGCATCTCCAAACTAAACGAATGAGTTGATTCAGTGTGTGTGTGTGTGTGTGTGTGTGTGTGTGTGTGTGTGTGTGTGAGATGGGATTAGAGGATTGTTGTATCTTATGGATGGCCAAAAACGAATATTAAGGAAAATAAAAACAAATTAACAGGATGATGAGATTCAAATAGGTAACATCTTAATATGCTATATCTGGCATTTAATTTGACAATCAGCCACGGAATATTTGACCCTTGGGTCTTATAAAGCAGAGAGCTTTTTTTTTCTAATCACAAATTCAATTAAATGTTTCGCATTTGAAGAGTCCGGAGTGATGGGAAGGAGCGAGATCTTTATCAGATAAAGATGACAGTCCTTTGCACATTTTACGTTCCATAATGTCACGGTTGGATTTGAACAAATCAACGTTGTGTCGTGTGGAATGGACCTGCACTTAATATGAAGAGTGCTGTTCATTTATAGCTTTTTCTCACCTGCCACAACGGAGTCTCTTCAAAAGCAGCTGCCACAACTATGTGTGTGTGTGTGTGTTCTCTAAAACACCTGCTTTCATGCAGCACCTTTGCGATAGAGAAGTTCCCAAGCATTTTAGCAGGAGTTTAGAGTCAGCGAGTCGTGGAGTCATAGAGTGATACGGCGTGGAAACAGGCCCTTCGGCCCAACTTGCCCACAGCGACCAACATGTCCCGTCTACACTAGTCCCACCTGCCAGCATTTGGTCCATATCCCTCCAAACCTGTCCAATCCATGTACCTGTCTAACTGTTTCTTAAATGTTGGGATAGTCCCAGCCTCAACTACCTCCTCTGGCAGCACAGAGTGATACAGTGTGGAAACAGGCCCTTCGGCCCAACTTGCCCACAGCGACCAACATGTCCCATCTACACTGGTCCCACCTGCCAAGCGTTTGGTCCATATCCCTCCAAACCTGTCCAATCCGTGTACCTGTCTAACTGCTTCTTAAATATTGGGATAGTCCCAGCCTCAGCTACCTCCTCAGATTCTTATTAATTTTTTTCCCATTCACCTTAAACTCATGTCCTCTGGTCCTCGATTCACCTACTCTGGGCAAGAGACTCTGTGCATCTACCCGATCAATTCCTCTCATGATCTTATACACCTCTGCAAGATCACCCCTCATCCTCCTGCGCTCTAAGGAGTAGAGACCCAGCCTACTCGATCTCTCCCTGTAGCTCAGACCCTCTAGTCCTGGCAACATCCTCGTAAATCTTCTCTGTTTCCTTTCCAGCTTGACAACATCTTTCCTATAACATGATGTCCTGAACTGAACACAATACTCTAAGTGTGGCCTCACCAACGTCTTATACAACTGCAACAAAACCTCCCAACTTTTATACTCAATACTCTGACTGATGAATGCCAACGTGCCAAAAGCCTTTTTGACCACCTGTCCACCTACCTGTGACTCCACCTTCAGGGAACTATGCACCTGCACTCCTAGATCCCTCTGCTCTACAACACTACCCAGACCCCTACCATTCACTGTGTAGGTCCTGCCCATGTTAGACTTCCGAAATGATCAGAATGATCAGCCATGATCACATTGAATGGCAATGCTGGCTCGAAGGGCCGAATGGCCTCCTCCTGCACCTATTGTCTATTGTCTATTGAAAATGCAACGACTCACTTTTTTGGCATTAATTTCCATCAACCATTCCTCAGCCCACTTGGCCAATTGATCAAGATCCTGCTGCAATTTTTACACAACCATCTTCACTATCTTTAATTTAGTTTCGAGCCTAGCTTAGAGATACAGCGTGGAAACAGGTCCTTCGGCCCACCAAGTCCGCGGCGACCAGCGATCCCCCCGTACACTAGCACTATCCTGCACGCAAGGGACAATTCACAATTTTTACTGAAGCCAATTAACCGACAAACCTCTGTGTCTTTGGAAAATCACGCGGTCGAGGGTAGAACGTACAAACTGAGCCCATAGACAGGATCGAACCCGGGTCCATAGCGCTGTAAGGCAGCGACTCTACCACTGCACCACCGTGCCACAGTTATCAAATGTGATTCAACACAGAGCCACGTAAAGCCCAGGAGGACAAGAGTCATGAGTGTTTTATTGTCATCGGTCCCCGATGGAACAAGGACGTTCTTACTGGCAGCAGCACCGCAGAATATGTCAACAAGAGGCAGATATATTTCCAAATTCCTTTCCAGATATCTTGCCCAGTGACTGTATCCGTTGTTCAAGATGTGGACTCTTATACATCGGCGAGACCAAACATAGACTGCGCGATCGTTTCGCTGAATACCTTCGCTCAGTCCGCCTGGACGTACCTGATCTCCCAAACACTTTAACTCCCCCCTCCCATTCCCACTGGCCTTTCTGTCCTGGGCCTCCTCCATTGTCAGAGTGAGGCCCAGCTCAAATGGGTGGAACAGCACCTCATATTTTGCTTGGGCACCTTACAACCCAGCGGTATGAATATTGGTTTCTCCAACTTCAAGTAACACTTGAATCCCCCTTCTCTCTCTCCGTCTATTCCCCACCTAGTTATTGTACTTGTTTCAAAGTCGTCTTGTTGAGTTTCATTGTCTGTAACTCATTTTCACCTAGCCCACAGCTAACAATGGCCTGTTTCCTTCATCATTGGTACCTTTTTGTACGTCTTTCATTCGTTTGTTCTATATCTCTCTACATCACCGTCTACATCTCTCGTTTTCCCTTTCCCCTGACTCTCAGTCTGAAGAAGGGTCTTGACCCAAAATGTCACCTATCCATTTTCTTCGGAGATGTTGCCTGTCCTCCTGAGTTCCTCTAGCTTTTTGTGTCTGTCTTCTGCCCAGTGATCCCCCTTCTCCACTTAATAGAGGGAGCTAGATAGAGCTCTTAAGGATAGCAGAGTCAGGGGGTATGGGGGAGAAGGCAGGAACGGGGTACTGATTGAGAATGATCAGCCATGATCACATTGAATGGTGGTGCTGGCTCAAAGGGCTCAATGGCCTCCTCCTGCACCTATTGTCTATTGTCTATTGAGTAATAGACAGGTTAATTCACCACACTAGTATTCAGAGGCCTGAAATATTTTGTTTGTTTTAGAGATACAGCGTGGAAACAGGCCCTTCGGCCCATCGGGTCATCGCCGACCAGCGATCCCCGCACATTAACAGTATCCTGGGTGGGTTTTCTCCGAGATGTTCGGTTTCCTCCCACACTCCAAAGACGTACAGGTATGTAGGTTAATTGACTGGGTAAAATGTGAAAATTGTCCCTAGTGGGTGTAGGATAGTGTTAGTGTGCGGGGATCGCTGGGCGGCGCGGACTCGGTGGGCCGAAGGGCCTGTTTTCGCGCTGTATCTCTAAATCTAAAAATCTAAATCTAAATCTTACACACCAAAGGGATAATTTACAATTATACCAAGCCAATTAACCTACATACCTGCACGTCTTTGGAGTGTGGGAGGAAACCGAAGATCTCGGAGGAACACCCACGCAGGTCACGGGGAGAAACATAGAAAACATAGAAAATAGGTGCAGGAGTAGGCCATTCGGCCCTTCGAGCCTGCACCGCCATTCAATATGATCATGGCTGATCATCCAGCTCAGATAGAAACATAGAAAATAGGGAAAGTGCAAACTCCGTACAGACAGCACCCGTGGTCGGGATCGAACCCGGGTCTCCGGCGCTGCAAGCGCTCTAAGGCAGTGACTCTACCCCTGCGCCACCGTGCCGCCCGCGCCAGCGGAAATGTCGTTTGAAACGTCAGTTCAAAATCCTACCTTTGCAGAGGGCGGGAAGTGTAGGTGGGAATGGGACTCACAGGGTTAAAGACGCCTGGAAATAAAAAGCTGGTCTCAGTGGTGTCAGCCTTGAGGTTTGTGAAAGATTGTTTACGTTTTACAAGATTGTTGTCAGAGTGCCTTTTGTATCTCCAGCACTCTCCAGGGAAGCCGATCTTACACACTTGCCCCCTAAATGATTGCCCCCTGGACCTAGAATGGGCAATTACCGTCCACCTGCGTGAGTTTGAGTTCTAATTATTGCCACGTGTACCGAGGTACCGTGAAACGCTCTTGTTGCGTGCTAACCAGTCAGCGGAAAGACAACACATGAGTACAATCCAGCCGTTCACAGTGTACAGATACATGATAAAGGGAATAACGTGCGTGACCTTTAGTGCAAGATAAAGTCCGATCAAAGCCCGAGCGAGGGTCACCAATGAGGCTGATAGTCGTTCATTTATTCACAAAATACTGGAGTAACTCAGCAGGTCAGGCAGCATCTCAGGAGAGAAGGAATGGGTGACGTTTCGGGTCGAGACCCTTCTTCAGTCTATTGTCTATTGATGTGGAGAGGATGTTTCCACTAGTGGGAGAGTCTAGTATCAGAGACCATAGACCCAGAATTGAAGGACATACAGTCTGAAGAAGGGTCTCGACCCGAAAACGTCACCCATTCCTTCTCTCCTGAGATGCTGCCTGACCTGCTGAGTTACACCAGCATTTTGTGAATAAATACCTTCGATTTGTACCAGCATCTGCAGTTATTTTCTTATACTGATAGTCGTTCCGGCAGCTCTCTGGTTGTGGTAGGATGGTTCAGTTGCCTGATAACAGCTGGGAAGAAACTGTCCCTGAATCTGGAGGTGTGCGTTTTCACACTTCTGTACATTTTGCCCGATGGGAGAGGGGAGAAGAGGGAGTGGCCGGGGTGAGACTGGTCCTTGATTATGCTGCTGGCCTTGCCGAGGCAGCGTGAGGTGTAGATGGAGTCGATGGAAGGGAGGTTGTTTTGTGTGATGGTCTGGGCTGTGTCCATAATTCTCTTATCCTGCCTCGGCAATCTACATTATCCTGTTGATAAATTTAGCGAAGGCTTAAGTTTGCAATAAAATTAATTTATTTTAGAGGTTGCTGCAACCAACATAACTGAGGCTTTAGAGGGCACTGGTCAGACCGCATTTGGAGTATTGTGAGCAGTTTTGGGCCCCATATCTGTGGAAGGATGTGTTGGCTCTGGAGAGGGTCCAGAGGAGGTTTACAAGAATGATCCCAGGAATGAGTGGGTTAATGTATGATGAGCGTTTGTCAGCACTGGGCCTGTACTCGCTGGAGTTTAGAAGGATGAGGAGGGGACCTCATTGAAACTTACTGATAGTGAAAGGCCTGGATAGAGTGGGTGCGTTCAAGAGAGAGCTAGATAGAGCTCTTAAGGGTAGCGGAGTCAGGAGGTATGGGGAGAAGGCAGGAACGGGGTACTGATTGAGAATGATCAGCCATGATCACATTGAATGGCGGTGCTGGCTAGAAGGCCTGAATAGCCTCCTCCTGCACCTATTGTCTATTGTCTATTGATGTGGAGAGGATGTTTCCACTAGTGGGAGAGTCTAGTATCAGAGACCATAGACCCAGAATTGAAGGACATACATTTAGAAAGGAGATGAGGAGGAATTTCTTCAGTCAGAGGGTGATGAATCTGTGGAATTCATTGCCACAGAAGGCTGCGGAGGACGCCAATGGATATTTTAAAGGTGTCGATTGATAGATTATTGATTAGTACGGTTATCAGGGGTTATGGGGACAAGGCAGGAGAATGGGGTTGAGAGGGAAAGATAGATCAGCCATGATTGAATGGCGGAGTAGACTTGAAGGGCCGAATGGCCTAATGCTGCCCCTGGAACGTATGCACTCATTTTGCTGCCCATGAGTGTCACAATGCTGAAGAAGGTGCCGTGTCAGTATATTTCATTGTCACGTGTACCGAGGTACAGTGAAAAGCTTTTGTTGCGTGCTGTCCAGTTAGCGGCAAGACAATACAGGATTTACAATCGAGCCGTTCACAGTGTACAGATACGTGATGAGTGAATAAAGCTGAGTGCGAGGTAAAGCCAGTAAAGTCAAAGATAGTCCGAGGGTCACCAATGAGGTCGCTAGTAGACCAGGACCTCTCTCTGGTTGCGGGAGGATGGTTCAGTTGCCTGATAGTTGGGATTATGGTGATGGTTTTGCCGTTGTTGGCACGTGCCATCGAACGATATGCCGGCATTAGGTTGAAAATACCGCTGAGCCAGACTGTGGATCCTTCAGCTTGAACCTCTCCTCAAAGACTGTGCAGGAAGGAACTGCAGATGCTGGTTTATAAAAGGACTGGACAAGCTAGATGCAGGGAAAATGTTCCCAATGTCGGGGGAGTCCAGAACCAGGGGCCACACACACAGTCTAAGAATAAAGGGGAGGCCATTTAAAACTGAGGTGAGAAAAAAACTTAGAGAGTTGTGAATATGTGGAATTCTCTGCCACAGAGGGCAGTGGAGGCCAATTCACTGGATGGATTTAAAAAGAGAGTTAGATAGAGCTCTAAGGGCTAGTGGAATCAAGGGGTGAGGGGAGAAGGCAGGCACGGGTTACTGATTGTGGATGATCAGCCATGATCACAATGAATGGCGGTGCTGGCTCGAAGGGCCAAATGGCCTCGTCCTGAACCTATTTTCTATGTTTCTACAAAGAAAATAACTGCAGATGCTGGTACAAATCGAAGGCATTCATTCACAAAATTCAGACTGAAGAAGGGTCTCGACCCGAAACGTCACCCATTCCTTCTCTCCTGAGATGCTGCCTGACCTGCTGAGTTACTCCAGCATTTTATCATATCATATCATATATATACAGCCGGAAACAGGCCTTTTCGGCCCTCCAAGTCCGTGCCGCCCAGCGATCCCCGCACATTAACACTATCCTACACCCACTAGGGACAATTTTTACATTTACCCAGCCAATTAACCTACATACCTGTATGTCTTTGGAGAATGCCTTCTATGTTTCTATGTTTTATTCTTAATTGTTTACTGTATGTCATGTTGTTACTTGCGAGCAAAGCACTTAGACACGTTCCTTGTATGAATGGCGGTCGGTGCTGGCTCGAAGGGCCGAATGGCCTCCTCCTGCACCTATTTTCTCAGTTTCTGTGTTTCTATGTAAACCGAAGCAAGACACAAAATGCCGGAGTAACTCAGCGGGTCAGGCAGCATCTCTGGGGAGAAGGAACGGGCGATGTTTCGGGTCGAGGCCCTTCCCCTGACTGGTTAGGGATGAAACGTTCTCCAAACGCTGCTGGACCCGAGGTGTTGCCGCGCTGTAAGTGAATATCGCAGCGGGTGATCCACAAAGCAGGACAATATGGTCTCTGCCAAACTCCATCCATCAGCAGCAGAATTTAATAATCTTCTTCTGCGTTGAGAAATAGGCTAAAGGCCCTTCCAATTAAGAAAGCTCTCTCTCTCTGGAGTTTATAGGCTGGTGGCTCACTCTTTCTGGTCTGCGTTGCTATGGTGACTGTCAGTTAGATTTTACACCACTTGCTGGGAGGTTTGGGGTATTGGAGTTTATTCTCTCTCTATATATATATATATAGTTCTCTATATCTCTTTATATATCTCATTATATTTTTATATATATCTCACTCTATCTCTCTGTATCTCTCTCTCTCTCTCTCTCTCTCTCTCTCTCTCTCTCTCACTCTGTCTCTGTGAATCTCTCTGGATTCTCTCTCTCTCTCTCTCTCTCTCTCTCTCTCTCTCTCTCTCTCTCTCTCACTCTGTCTCTGTGAATCTCTCTGGATTATCTCTCTCTCTCTCTCTCTCTCTCTCTCTCTCTCTCTCTCTCTCTCTCTCTCTCTCTCTCTCTGTCTCTCTCTCTCTCTCTCTATCTCTCTATCTCTCTATCTCTCTCTGTATCTCCATCATTCTCTTGCTCTGTATCTCTCTGCATCTCCCTTTGTATCTACTTCTCTCTCTCTCTGTCCCTCTGTCTCTGTCCCTCTCTCTCAATCTCTGTATCTCTGTATCTCTGTATCTCTCTGTATCTCTCTGTATCTCTCTCTCTCTCTCTGTATCTCTGCATCTCTCTCTGTATCTCTCTGTATCTCCATCACTCCCTTGCTCTGTATCTCCCTGAATCTCCCTCTGTATCTATTTCTCTATCTCTCTCTCTCGCTATCTCCGTCTGTCTCTCTCTCTCTCTGTATCTTTCTCTCTCTCTCTGTTTCTGTTTCTCTCTCACACTGTATCTCTCTCACTCTCTTTCTCTCTCTCTCGGTATCTCTCTCTCTCTCTCTGTTTCTGTTTCTCTCTCTCTCTCTGTATCTCTCTCTCTCTCTGTTTCTGTCTCTCTCTCTCTCTCTCTCTCTCTCTCTCTCTCTCTCTCTCTCTCTCTCTCTCTCTCTCTCTCTCTCTCTCTCTCTCTCTCTCTCTCTCTCTCTCTCTCTCTCTCTCTCTCTCTCTCTCTCTCTCTCTCTCTCTCTCTCTCTCTCTCTCTCTCTGCATCTCTCTCCTCACTGATGCTTAAATACAATTCTTTGGTGGAGTTGACAGATGACCTGCTGATTTCCCCGTACCTTGTAGAGGCACTAAATTTTTTTTAATCAGCTTTTAGTCATTTTTTTCTTGTGTTTATCGCGCTGCACAGTATTTGCAATGCTTGAACTCTGGCTTTCTGACAATATGCTTTAGTGTTTTAATTCCTGATTCCACCTGGTGGGACCAGTGATGTACCTGGTAGAGATCTCTGCCTCACAGCGCCAGAGACCCGGGTTTGATCCCGACCTCGGGTGCTGACTGTGTGGAGTTTGAACGTTTTCCTATCCAACCGTGTGGGTTTCCTCCGGGTGCTCCGGTTTCCTCTCGTATCCCAAAGAACCGTGGAGAGCTAGATAGAGCTCTTAAGGATAGCGGAGTCAGGGGGTATGGAGAGAAGGCAGGAACGGGGTACTGATTGAGAATGATCAGCCATGATCACATTGAATGGCGGTGCTGGCTCGAAGGGCCGAATGGCCTCCTCCTGCACCTATTGTCTATTGTCTATTGTCTATTGACTTGTCTGTTAATTGGCCTCAGGTTATACTGTATATATTTATCTCTCTCGGGTTATTTTTTTTCACCCAGTGAGTTGTGAATCTGTGGAATTCTCTGCCACAGAAGGCAGTGGAGACCGATTCACTGGATGTTTTCAAGAGAGAGTTAGATTTCGCTCTTCGGGGAAGCTTGTATACACTGGAATTTAGAAGGATGAGAGGGGATCTTATCGAAGTTTTTCCTCATCTCAGTTCTAAATGGCCGACCCCTTATTCTTAAACTGTGGCCCCTTGTTCTGGACTCCACCAACATTGGGAACATGTTTCCTGCCTCTAACGTGTCCAACCCCTTAATAATCCTATACGTTTCGATAAGATCTCCTCTCATCCTTCTAAATTCCAGTGTATACAAGCCTAGTCGCTCCAGTCTTTCAACATATGACAGTCCCGCCATTCTGGGAATTAACCTAGTCATCAGCCAGTCATGCAGAGTCTAAACTTTCGAGCTTGGTGACCAAAAAGATTGGTGAGGGCCCTGCTGTAGACTTTATATACATTGGGATTTCAGCAGGGCATTTGACAAGTTACTGCACGGTATACTGCTCTGGAAGTTTAGAGTGCATGGGATCCAAAGAGAGACAGATGAACAGATAGAAAATTGGCTTCATGGAAGGAAGCAGAAGGTGATGGTGGAAGGTTGTGTTTTGGACTGGAGGCCTGTGACTAGTGGTGTGCCTCAGGGCTCGGTGCTGGGCCCGCTGCTGTTTGTCATCTACATCAATGATTTGGGTGAGAACGGACATGAATGAATGAATGAATGAATGAATGAATGAATGAATGAATGAATGAATGAATGAATGAATGAATGAACAAGTTTATTGGCCAAGTATGTGCACATACAAGGAATGTGCCTTGGTGCTCCGCTCACAAATGACAACACAAACATACAGTTAACAATTAAGAATAAAGCATAAACACATCAAAACAATAAGGATACAACATTACGGTCTAAACATGTGCGTGAAAATAAACCAGAGCAAAAAAAGAAACGACAGACTTTTGAGTAGAACTAGAATTGAGTAGTACTTGGCAAGATTAGTAAGTTTGCAGATGACACAAAGGTGTGTGGTATTGTAGATAGTGAAGGTGGTTGTACAAAATTGCAGCAGGATCTTGATCGATTGGCCATGTGGGCTGAGGAATGGTTGTTGGAATTTAATACAGAGAAATGTGAGGGGTTGCATTTCGGGAAGACTAGCATGGGCAGGACCTACACATTGAATGGTAGGGCTCTGGGGAGTGTTGTGGAGCAGAGGGATCTAGGAGTGCAGGTGCATGGTTCCTTGAAAGTAACGTCGCAGATAGATAGGGTGGTCAAAAAGGCTTTTGGCACGTTGGCCTTCTTCAGTCAGTGTATTGAATATAGAAGTTGGGAGGTCATGTTGCAGTTGTATAAGACATTGGGGAGGCCACATTTAGAGTATTGTGTTCAGTTTTGGCCACCATGTTACAGGAAAGAAGTTGTCAAGCTGGAAAGGGTGCGGAGAAGATTTACGAGGATGTTGCCAGGACTCGAGGGCCTGAGCTACAGGGAGAGGTTGAGCAGGCTGGGACTCTATTCCTTGGAGCGCAGGAGGGTGAGGGGAGATCTTTTAGAGGTGTACAAAATGATGAGAGGAATAGATTTGGTAAGCGCACAGAGTCTCTTGTCCAGAATAGGGGAATCGAGGACCAGAGGACATAGGTTTAAGTTGAGGGTGTAAATATTTAATAGGAACCTGAGGGGTAACCTCCTCACACAAAGGGTGGTGGGTGTATGGAACGAGCTGCCGGTGGAGGTAGTTTTCTCTGGTTTCTCTGCCCCCTCGACTGAAGTCTATTGAGGGCATGCAGCGTAGGTTTACTAGGTTAATTCCCGGTATGGCGGGACTGTCCTATGTTGAACGACTGGAGCGGCTAGGCTTGTATACACTGGAATTTAGAAGGATGAGAGGGGATCTTATCGAAACATGTCAGATTATTAACGGGTTGGACACGTTAGAGGCAGGAAACATGTTCCCAATGTTGGGGAAGTCCAGAACCAGGGGCCGCAGTTTAAGAATAAGGGGTAGGCCATTTGGAACGGAGATGAGGAGAAACATTTTTCAGTCAGAGAGTTGTGAATCTGTGGAATTCTCTGCCTCAGAAGGCAGTGGAGGCCAATTCTTTGAATGCATTCAAAAGAGAGCTTGATAGAGCTCTTAAGGATAGCGGAGTCAGGGGGTATGGGAAAAGGCAGGAACGGGGTACTGATTGAGAATGATCAGCCATGATCACATTGAATGGTGGTGCTGGCTCGAAGGGCCGAATGGCCTCCTCCTGCACCTATTGTCTATTGTCTAAGTCTGAAGAAGGGTCCTGACCTGAAACGTCACTTATCCATGTTCTCCAGAGGTGCTGCCTGACCCGCTGAGTTACTCCAGCACTCTGTGTCTACCCAGGGTAATTACTATGTCCGTGTTGCGAGCATAACAAAATAACGAAGGGTTTAACAGATGCTCCTGCATACTATTCAATCTCCAATCGTTGATGTATTTTTGCTGTTTTTTAACATTTAGCCATATGCAAATGATTTACACAGGAAATTTCACATTGGCAACGGCAGAATTGACGTCAATTTTGAGAAAGATTTAACTGTAATATTGGCGTGTCGAATGGAGAAAATTCCAAACTTTTCTTCACTCCTGCCAGATCATTCAAAGCCTTGCTCTTATTAATACGCATTGTGCCATGCAGAGTTTAGGGAAAGTGGGCAAACTGGATTAGAAATTCAACCTTCGTTTTACTGGCTAAGAACAAGATAGATTAACATAAACTCATAAGTGATAGGAGCAGAATTGGGCCATTCAGCCCGGCAAGTCTACTCCGCCATTCAATGGTACTAATGAAACATAGAAACATAGAAACATAGAAAATAGGTGCAGGAGTAGGCCATTCGGCCCTTCGAGCCTGCACCGCCATTCAATATGATCATGGCTGATCATCCAGCTCAGTAACCTGTACCTGCCTTCTCTCCATACCCCCTGATCCCTTTAGCCACAAGGGCCACATCTAACTCCCTCTTAAATATAGCCAATGAACTGGCCTCAACTACCTTCTGTAGCAGAGAATTCCACAGACTCACCACTCTCTGTGTGAAGAAATGTTTTCTCATCTCGGTCCTAAAAGACTTCCCCCTTATCCTTAAACTGTGACCCCTGGTTCTGGACTTCCCCAACATCGGGAACAATCTTCCCGCATCTAGCCTCTCCAACCCCTTAAGAATTTTATATGTTTCTATAAGATCCCCCCTCAGTCTTCTAATTTCCAGCGAGTACAAGCCTAGTCTATCCAGTCTTTCTTCATATGAAAGTCCTGCCATCCCAGGGATCAATCTGGTGAACCTTCTCTGTACTCCCTCTAAGGCTAGAATGTCTTTCCTCAGATTAGGAGACCAAAACTGCACACAATACTCCAGGTGCGGTCTCACCAAGGCCCTGTACAACTGCAGCAGAACCTCATGAAGAATCTGGCAAAGTCCTCTCCCTGATATATCCATTGACTTGGCCTTCTGTGGCAATGAATTCAGATTCACCGCCCTCTGAGTAAAGAAATTCCTCCTAGTCTTCCTAAAGGAACGTCCTTTAATTCTGAGGCTGTGCCCTCTGGTCCTAGACTCTCCCACTAGTGGAAACATCCTCTCCACATCTGCTCTATCCAGGCCTTTCAACTCTGTTTCTGAAACTCAGTTTGAATTTCACCAGTGGAGTTCTGCGTCCATTTGCCACCAAGCAGTGCGCTTGCCATGTACAACAGAGAATACATTTCTATCCTGCTGACTCTTGTGTCAAAGGGCAGCCATCCTTTGCAAGCAGTAGACTAGAGACAGTGGTGCGTTTGGGATAGCCAGCAGCCCACACATTGTATGTCTATGAAAGGGCACAGAGTGCTGGAGTAACTCAGCGGGTCAGGCAGCATCTCTGGAGGACATGGACAGGCGACGTTTGGGGTTGGGACCCTTGATTTCAGTAGGGAGGAAAAAGCTGGAAATGGGGTCATAACGTCATAAGGTCATGCGCGAGGAGCAGAATTAGGCCATTCGGCCCATCGAGTCTACTCCGCCATTCAATCGTGGCTGATCTATCTCACCCCTCCTAACCCTATTCTCCTGCTTTCTCCCCATAACCCCTGACACAGATGATAGGTGGATCCAGGCGAGGAGCTTGTACGTTCTCCCTGGGACCACGTGGGTTTTCTCCGGGTGCTCCGGTTTCCTCCCACACTCCAAAGACGTGCAGGTTTCAGAGGTTAATTGGCATCGGTTAAGATTGTAAATTGTCACCAGCATTTGGGGTAGAGATCGCTGGTCGGCACGGACTCAATAGATAATAGACAATAGGTGCAGGAGGAGGCCATTCGGCCTTTCGAGCCAGCACCGCCATTCAATGTGATCACGGCTGATCATTCTCAATCAGTACCCCGATCCTGCCTTCTCCCCATACCCCCTGACTCCGCTATCCTTAAGAGCTCTATCTAGCTCTCTCTTGAATGCATTCAGAGAATTGGCCTCCATTGCCTTCTGAGGCAGAGAATTCCACAGATTCACAACTCTCTGACTGAAAAAGTTTTTACTCATCTCTGTTCTAAACGGCCTACCCCTTATTCTTAAACTGTGGCCCCTTGTTCTGGACTCCCCCAACATTGGGAACATGTTTCCTGCCTCTAACGTGTCCAACCCCTTAATAATCTTATACGTTTCGATAAGACTCGGTGCAGAGTTGTTAAGCTGAGCAGGACAAGTTTTTTTACACAGAGGGTGGTGAGTGCGTGGAACACGCTGTGGGGAGTGGGAGTTGAGGAATATACAATGGTGGTATTTTAAAGACTTTTGGATAGGCACATTGAATTAAAAATAAGAATTTCACTGGCCGTTTGCACATTTGACAGGAAAGCACCATTGATATGCAGAGAATGGAGGGATATGGATTACAGGCAGGAAGAGTGGGTCTTGGTATCATGTTGGGCACTGACATTGTGGGCCAAATGGCCTGTTGCTCTGCTGTACTGTTCTGTGTTCTAGCAGATGTCTGTAGCCGACGATGAGAAGTTGCTGAGAGGAAGTTACCTGCCGAATATGGGATCCAACTTTGCCAATTTAGTTTTAGATTCATTTAGTTTAGAGGTACAGGGCAGAAACAGGCCCTTCGGCCCGCCGAGTCCGTGCCGACCAGCGATCCACGCACATTAACACTGTCCTGCACACACTAGGGAAAGTCTACAATTTTACCGAGGCAAAATTAACCTACAGAGCTGCGCGCCTTTGGAGTGCGGGAGGAAACCGGAGCGCCCGGAGAAAACCCACGCAGGTCACTGGGGGAAAGTGCAAACTACGTACAGACAGCGCCCGTAGTCAGGATCGAACCTGTGCCTTTACTGCTGTGAGGCAGCAACTCTACCGCCGTGCCAATTTTGACTGTAATGAAGGAACAAAGCAGCAATTTGTGTACAGAAAGCGACCGTAAATACCAAATAGTAGATGTTGGTGAAAGCAAATGTTTAAATAAAAAACAATATCTGTTAAACTCTGTTTAAATGCTGCCAACCAGATTTGTACACTCACGCTCCACCTTGTTTCTAATTAAAATTTTCACGGACTTCCACTGAGAAATTAAAATGACAGCATTGATTATAAGCACAGGTTGATTTAAAACAGAGATTGACATGTTCTTGATTAGTACGGGTGTCAAACGGTTATGGGGAGAAGACAGGAGAATGGGGTTGAGAGGGATTACCAGGTGCCAAAGAGAAAGATCTCCAATTGTTCCCGGGGCAGTCGGTGAACTAACATCTACCTCATTGGTGACCCTCGGACTATCCTTGATGGAAGATAGTCCAGATTGATTCCTGGGATGGCAGGACTTTCATATGAAGAAAGACTGGATAGACTCGGCTTGTACTCGCTGGAATTTGGAAGATGGAGGGGGGATCTTATAGAAACGTACAAAATTCTTAAGGGTTTGGACAGGCTAGATGCAGGAAGATTGTTCCCGATGTTGGGGAAGTCCAGAACAAGGGGTCACAGTTTAAGGATAAGGGGGAAGTCTTTTAGGACCGAGATGAGAAAGTTTTTTTTCACACAGAGAGTGGTGAGTCTGTGGAATTCTCTGCCACAGAAGGTAGTTGAGGCCAGTTATTTGGCTATATTTAAGAGGGAGTTAGATGTGGCCCTTGTGGCTAAAGGGATCAGGGGGTATGGAGAGAAGGCAGGTACGGGATACTGAGTTGGATGATCAGCCATGATCATATTGAATGGCGGTGCAGGCTCGAAGGGCCGAATGGCCTACTCCTGCACCTATTTTCTATGTTTCTATGTTTCTATGTTTCTATGAAGCCGGACTTTACTGGCTTTACCTCGCACTAAACATTCTTCCCTTATCATGCATCTGTACACTGCTGACGGCTCGATTGTAATCGTGTATTGTCTTTCAGCCGACTGGTTACTGCTCAACAAAAGCTTTTCCTTGTATGTCGGTACAACTGACAATAAACTGAAACGGACCAAAAAAATAAGTGTCAGTAAATTTACAGCGAAACAATAGTTTCTCCTCTTCTGTTGTTCCACCAGGGCCTGGGTAACTGTGGACACCACCCCAGCATCTCTGTAGACAAGACAGCAGGAGGGAACCACACCACGCAAGACTACACTGCAGGTAACACCACCTGTTTATGGAGTTGTACACTTCAACCTGCATGGGTCAAATCAATGGTTGTTGGGGTCGCCAACTGTCCCGTATTAGCCGGGACATCCCGTATTTTGGGCTAAATTTGTTTGTCCCGTACGGGACCGCTCCTGTCCCGTATTAGGCCCGTGGGCCACTGTAGGCCGGGACAGTGTAGGCTAACGGAGTGTGTTCGGAGAGCGGGGCCGAGTGTGTTCGCCTAACGGAGGTTGCGTAGCAACCCGCCTCCCGGCCCTGAGTGGCTGCCACTGGTGGAGCGGGAGCACGTGGCCACTGGCTGGGTGAGGTCACGTGGGGCGCGGGACGATGATGTCGCCTTGTCCTACATTGTCCGGGCCTACAATGTCCGGGCCTACAGTGTCCGGGCCTACAGTGTCCGGGCCTACAGTGTCCGAGCCTACAGCGCCATCCGGGCCTACAGTGTCCAGGCCTACAGCGCCATCCGGGCCTAATACGGAACAAGGCCGGTCCGATATGGGACAAACCAATTTAGCCCAAAATACGGGATGTCCCGGCTAATACGGGACAGTTGGCAACCCTATTTCAGAGACCGCTGGGCACGGCGGGGGGTGGAATGTACCCTCGTTAAGGATTGTAAGGCAGTCATTTGAAAATGCAGTGTTTTGGATAACTTGACAATTTTTGTACTCTGGTGATGGGTGTGTTGCCATGGTTTGGCTTTGTAAGTATTATTTTTTTATCGTAATTGAATGAATTATTTTGGATAACCAAAACAAAACGCTTCGCTGTTCGACACACACCGTGCTGATGGACAATGTATTTTGTTCTTGCCCCTTGTTTCAGGACTTTAATAAGTGTGGACGTCCTGTGGGAATAACTCAGCTGAAAATATTTGTTTTCACAAATGTCATCCTTCTAGAAATGCTTCTGCTGGAAGCCGATGATTTATCTTGGCTAGTGGGCATCTCAATTATTTCCCAGGCACTGACCAATTGCCTCAGCATGAGCTCGAGAAAATAAATGTTTATTTTAAAGAAACACACATTAGTCTACGTAAAGGTGAATAACCATTATCTTAATGATGAAGTTAATATTCAATCAGGTTTTCCTAACCAGATGTGAACATTTAGTTTTGTTTAGTTCAGCTTGGTTTGGTTTAGTTTAGAGATACAGCGCGGAAACAGGCCCTTCGGCCCACCGAGTCCGTGCCGATCAGCGATCCCCGCCCGCTAACACTATCCTACACCCACTAGGGACAATTTACATTTTTACTGAAGCCAATTAACCGACAAACCTGCACATCTTTGGAGCGTGGGTGGAAACCGGAGCACCCGGAGAAAACCCACGCAGATCACGGGGAGAGAACGTACAAACTCCATACAGCCGTAGTCAGAATCGAACTCGGGTCTCTGGCGCTGTGAGGCAGCAACTCTGTCGCTGTGCCACTACGCCACCTTCAGGTTTGTAACTTTGTCGGCGTCAAAGCGTGGCGACACTTGTGTACGGCTGAGGTGAGGTCTGTTACATGGATTTACCAGGTTGTATCCAAAACAAAGCATTTCAAGCTGCCTTCTTCTTCTTGCGCGTGGCGTGCACAGCCTAACGGTGTAGGCCGAGGGTAGACATTCAGGCTAGGGCAGCAGCAGTTGCTGGGTGGATGGCCTTGATGCCACCAGGGAGAAGCCTCAGTGAGCGGTCGTTGACGATGTGTGGGATGGTCTGGTCTGGACGTCCGCAGTCGCAAGCAGGGCTGTCTGTCTGTCCTCCCCCACTTGTGCAGGTGATGGGCTGTTCTTGCTTGGAGGGCGCCGATCCTGTTCAGGGTTGGCCATTGCTTGCGACGGACGCCAAATCCAGGTGGTCTCGCTGTGGGGTCTGTGATCACCTCTCCGTTGTTGGCGTTGGTATCTTTCCCTGCTCTGCGCCACTCAATCTCGGGGGTCAAAGTCTTCCAGGGATTTGGCTGAAGACCAGAAGGGTTTGTGGGACTTCAGGCGCATGTTGGGCAGATTGTTCGATTTAGCGTGGATGGGAAGGTCAGGGTTAGCCTCGATGGTGCACCAATCTGTCAACATCCTCTCCCTTCAGCGTGTGCTGGGAGGGGCGATGGGAGAGAGGGCGGGAGATTGCAGCCTTCACCTGGTCCAACCTATTTCGACTAATGCAATCAACCTGACATGCACAATCAATTTCAAGCTGTACACAGGCACAACAGGTAGTACATGGAGAACTATACCAGAGTGCTGAATACATCTTATAGCATTGGAGAGTTTCAGTTACACAGAAAGTGCAAATAAATGTTTTTAAAGTGCAAGGTGCACAATGGGGCAGGTTGGAAGATTGGGACTCCCCCCTAGCTTACGGGAGGACCTTTCAATCGTTTGATAGCAATGAAGAAGTTGATCCTGAATTTGGTTGTTTCCTGCTTTCAATCTTTTTATCTTCTTTGTGGAGGGCGAGGGAAGAGGAGAGAGTCCTTGAAAGAAACAAGCAACTGCAGATGCTGGTTTACACAAAAGGACACAAACTGCTGGAGTAACTCAGTGGGTCAGGCGGCATCTCTGGAGCGAAAGGAAGGGTGACGTCTTTGGGTTGCTCCCTTCTTCAGACTCTTTCCCGACCTAAAACGTCACCCATCCTTGGTGCCGCGCTGTTTTATGTTCCATGTGGGAAGTCCCGTAAATTATCCGGTCTGAACTTGTCTCGCTTCAGTACAATACAATACAATATATCTTTATTGTCATTGTACAGGGGAACAACGAGATTGGGAATGCGTCTCCCATACGATGCAATAAATCAATTAGCTAGTCAGTATTCATTTAAACAACCCAACGAAGCAAATTGGAACAGTTTTAAAACAGAATAAAGTGCAAGTAGATCTGTGCCGGTTCGCTGTGTGATGTGACCATCCGGCTCAGCAGGACCGGTTCATAGCAGCTATGGCCCTGGGGATGAAGCTGTTCCTGAGTCTGGAGGTGCGGGCGTAGAAGGCCTTGTATCGTCTGCCCGATGGTAGAAGTTCGAACAGACTGTTGCAGGGGTGTGAAGAGTCTTTGTGGATGCTGGTGGCTTTTCTGAGGCATCGTGTGTTGTAGATGCCCTCCAAGGCTGGTAGCTGTGTTCCGATGACAAGAATCTAGATATCTGACAGTAACGTAGAGGTGGCAATAATCTAATCTGTGCTCATTCCAGTGCTCACAACACTTTGCAAACTCAGTAAACTTTACACTGGCTTGAGCAATGGGAATAGCAGTCTCAATCGCCCTGACAGGACTGAGTCAGGATGAGTAAACCCATCCATCACCAACAAGAGTTGATGCTTCAATCACTGCCCGGGCCTTTTGTCCTCTTAATAATCTTAACTGGAGTGTGATATCTTCAAAATCAATAGCGTTTGATGGGAAGAGAGAAATAAAAGATTGGTGAGGCAGGTGTTGGAGGAAGACAGCTTGATTGCACACGTGTGTAGTATGATTTGAGATGGACACCAAAGGTTGGAGTAACTCAGCGGGTCAGGCAGCATCTCTGGAGAAGAAGCAATGGGTGACATTTCGGGTGGAGCGCCTTCTTCAGACTTGGGTCTCGACACAAATTGTCACCTATTCCGTTCTCCAGTGATGCTGCCTGACCCGTTGAGTTACTCCAGCATTTTGTGTCTATCTTTGGTGTAAACCAGCATCTGCAGTTCCTTCCCACACATACCAGCATGCACAAAAAGACTTTCACTGTATCTGTATATCGATAACAATAACCCAATACCAATATCAGACTCTGAACCCCCACCTACATGCCAGTGCTATTAATCATTAAGGTCAGAAGGAATAGGAATAGAATTAGGCCATTCGGCCCATCAAATCTACTCTGCCATTCAATCATGGCTGATCTATCTCTCTCTCCTAACCCCATTCTCCTAGCCTTCTCCCCGTAACCCCTGATGCCTGTACTAATGGATAATAATTACATGGATAGGACAAGTTTGGAGGGATATGGGCCAAGGTGGGACTAGGGTAGCTGGGACAAGTTGGCCGGTGTGGGCAAGTTGGGCCGAAGGGCCTGTTTCCACACTGTATCACTGTATGACTCTATAATCAACCTGTACTAATTAAATGTAAGGGTGTTTCTCCACAACACAATGGAACATAACATCAGGGCCCAGGTACCTAGAACCTGGTTGAAACTGAATCAGTAACCCCTAAGAGTCAGTATTTGGAGATGGTACTGTGTGTCTCTGACTGTCCTTTACAGTGTCATCAGTAACTTTTAGTTACTTCTGACTCCAGCTACTTTTGTATTAATCTTTAGAGAAACCTAGCTTAAACTGACCCCCACAAGGCAATCAAATGGCAGACTGCAGCATACATCCATGACCTTGGAATCCAAATATTGCTGTTCAATTTTTTCCCATTATAATCCTGGCCATAAGTGATAGGAGCAGAATTGGACCATTTGGCCCATCAGGTCCACTCCGTCTTTCAATCATGACCGATCTGTCTCTCCCTCCCACCCCCATTCCCCCTGCCTTCTCGCCATAACCCCTGACACCCGTACTAATCAAGAATCTATCATTCACTGCCTTTAAAACACCCATTGACTTGGTCTCCACAGCCTTCTATGGCAAAGAATTCCACAGATTCACCACCTCTCTCTCCATCCCTCCCCCTTCCCAGTTTCCCGACCGGTCTGACTGTCTCCGACTACATTTCATCTCTGTTTGCTATGTTGTCCCTTCTCCCAGCTCACAATGATCTATTCTACATCTCCCTTCATCTCCATCCCCTTAGTCCTGTTTTCACACCTTACATTTCCTTTGGTACGGGTGTCAGGGGTTATGTGGAGAAGGCAGGAGAATGGAGTTGAGAGGGAGAGATAGATCAGCCATTATTGAATGGCGGAGTGGACGATGGGCCGAATGGCCTAATTCTGCTCCGATCACATATGGACTTATGGAAGACTTGAATCATCCTGTCACCAACTAGAGAGCAGTCCTGACCTCCCAGCAGGTCAGGCAGCATCCCTGGAGAACATGGATAAGTGACGTTTCAGGTCAAGACTCTTCTTCAGACTGAATGAAGTCTAAAGAAGGGTGCTGACATAAAACTGATGATAAGAGTCAGGAAGTTATAATGCAGCTCTTAGATTTTGGTCAGGCTGCATTTGGAGCGTTGCATACAGTTCTGTTCGCCCGATTACAGGAAGGGTGTGGAGGTTGTGGAGGAGGTGCAGAGGAGGTTTACCAGAATGCTGCCCGGAGTATTAGTTACAAAGAGAGGTTTGTACAAATTTTGATAGTTTTCTCAGGAACGCCAGTGGTTTGACAGAAGTACATAAAATACGAGAGTCATAGATGAGGTAGAAAGTCTGAACCTTTCTCCCCCCCCCCCCCCCCCTCCCCCCCCCCGTTAGAAATTGGGCGGTCACGGTGGCGCAGCGGTAGAGTTGCTGCCTTACGGCGAATGCTGGGACGGAGACCCGGGTTCCATCCCGACTGCGGGTGCTGTCTGTGCAGAGTTTGTACGTAAACCGAAGATACAAATTGCTGGAGTAACTCAGCGGGACGGGCAGCATCTCTGGAGAGAAGGAATGGGTGACGTTCAGGGTCTAGACCCTTCTTAAGAAAATAAAAAGTAATAATCTGTTTCTGGCATTTCTTCCTACACAATTTATTTTATGTTGTTTAAGACTCCAATCATTTCATCTTTAACCACCTTGAAATCTTTGACCTGAAGGTGTAAATGTGTAAAGGTCTGAAGGTGTAAATCATGTAGAAGTGTGAAAACGCACGTCTCCAGATTCACGAGGAGTTTCTTCCCAGCTGTTATCAAGCAACCAGTGAACTTCCTACCACAACCAGAGAACTACAATAGCTACCTTTTTGGTGACCCTCCCTCGGACTATCCTTGATCGGACTTTGCTGGCTTTCCCTTGCACTAAACGCTTTTCCCTTATCATGTGTCTACACACTGCAAATGGATAGATTGGAATGGGTAGGAAGGAACTGCAGATGATAATAGACAATAGGTGCAGGAGGAGGCCATTTGGCCCTTCGAGCCAGCACCGCCATTCAATGTGATCATGGCTGATCATCCTCAATCAGATGCTGGTTTAAACAGAAGATACTCGCTGGAATTTAGAATACTGAGGGGGGATCTTATAGATCTTATAGAAACATATAAAATTCTTAAGGGGTTGGAGAGGCTAGATGCGGGAAGATTGTTCCCGATGTTGGGGAAGTCCAGAACCAGGGGTCACAGCTTAAGGATAAGGGGGAAGTCTTTTAGGACCGAGATGAGAAAACATTTCTTCACACCGAGAGTGGTGAGTCTGTGGAATTCTCTGCCACAGAAGGTAGTTGAGGCCAGTTCATTGGCTATATTTAAGAGGGAGTTTGATGTTGCCCTTGTGGCTAAAGGGATCAGGGGGTATGGAGAGAAGGCAGGTACGGGATACTGAGTTGGATGATCAGCCTTGATCATATTGAATGGCGGTGCAGGCTCTAAGGGCCGAATGGCCTACTCCTGCACCTATTTTCTATGTTTTCTATGTTTTCTATGCTGGAGTAACTCAGTGGGACAGGCAGCATCTCTGGAGAGAAGGAATGGGTTGAGGTTTCAGGTTGAGAAGGGCTCAACCCTCGATTGTAAACATGTATTGTCTTTCTGCTGTCTTTTTTTAAGACTGGAGATCACGCGACAAAAGCCTTTTCGCTGAACACGTGACAATAAAAATAAACTTCACTCAACCCGAGAGAGAAATGAACACGAGAAAAGTCCACAGAAACTTGGGCGACACAGGGACATGGATCATGTGCAGCCAGAGATTAGTTTATCTTGGCATGATGTTCGGCATGGACATAGTGGGCCAAGGGGGCCTGTTCCTGTGCTGTAATGGTCTATTTTCTAAGTGCCTTTAATGATACGTCACGCTCCAAACATCCTACAGCAAGTTAATTACTTGTTGGAGTGTAGTCACGGTTGTAAGATTAGAAATGAGGCAGCCAGTTTTCAGACAACGAAGTACCTTGCACCATGATGAGATAATAACCAGACTGTTTACATACTGTATGAAGAAGAAATATTGACCAGGGCACCAGAGGGAAATATAGAAACAAGGAACTGGCTTGCCAAGGAAAAACACAAAGTGCTGGAGTAACTCAGCGGGTCAGGCAGCATCTGTGGAGAACATGGATAGGTGACGTTTCACAGAGTGCTGGAGTAACTCAGCGGGTCAGGCAGCATCTGTGGAGAACATGGATAGGTGACATTTCACAGAGTGCTGGAGTAACTCAGCGGGTCAGGCAGCATCCCTGGAGAACATGGATAGGTGGTGTTTCGGGTCAGGATCTTTCATCAATCTGAAGAAGGGTCCCAACTTGAAACTTCAACTTGAAACGTCACCTCTCCGTTTTCTCCAGAGATGCTGCCTGACCCGCTAAGTTACTCCAGCACTTTGAGTCTTACCAGAGGGAAATAGCTCTTCAGTTGGGCGGTCACAGTACTGCAGCGGCAGAGTTGCTGCCTTACAGCGAATGCAGCGCCGGAGACCTGGGTTCGATCCCGACTACGGGTGCTGTCTGTACGGAGTTTGTACGTTCTCCCCGTGACCTGCGTGGGTTTGCTCCGAGACCTTCAGTTTCCTCCCACGCTCCAAAGACGTGCAGGTTTGTAGGTTAATTGGCTTGGTAAATGTAAAAACTGTCCCTAGTGGGTGTGGGATAGTGTTAATGCACGGGGATCGCTGGTCGGCTTGGACCCGGTGGGCCGAAGGGCCTGTTTCCGCGCCGTATCTCTAAACTAAACTAAACTAAGTTCATTTTATGAGATATTTTAGCTGTCGAGAAAAGTAAAGGACTATTCTTTAAGTTCTCTTCTGAAAGACAGCTTCAGCAGTAGTCATGGAAACGTGCGTGCAGCCCCGAACCAGGCCTTCAGCCCAACCCACTCATGTTGACCTAGATGTCCCATCTAAGCTAGGCCCATTTGCTGCCGTTTGGCCCACACCCCTCCGAACCATTCATGTCCATACCCTGTGTCTTTTCAATGCTGTTAGAGGACCTAAATGCTGTTATCTACCTGCTCTAGCAGCTCATTCCATATATCCACCACCCTCAGAGAGAAAATGTTACCCCTCAGGTTCCTATTAAATATTGTCCCTTTCACCTTAAACGTATGTCCCCTTGTTTTTGACTCCCCCCCAGCCTGGGTAAAAGACACTGTGCACACACCCTCAATGGTTCAGTGGGCCTTTATTCATCACAGATGCAACTGCAGAGTGAAAGTCTTTTTCCATATATTACACGTCCGGGCCCCGCCATTTTTGGCGCCATCTTTCAAACTCCAAAGTCTGGTCGGCCCGCGCGCTCGATGTACTGGAACAGTTCCTGCCAACCGACGTCCTTGTCCTTCTCCTCTCCTCTCCTCTCCTCTCCTCTCCTCTCCTCTCTCTCCTCTCCTCTCCTCTCCTCTCCTCTCCTCTCCTCTCCTCTCCTCTCCTCTCCTCTCCTCTCCTCTCCTCTCCTCTCCTCTCCTCTCCTCTCCTCTCCTCTCCTCTCCTCTCCTCTCCTCTCCTCTCCTCTCCTCCCCTCTCCTCTCCTCTCCTCCCCTCCCCTCCCCTCCCCTCCCCTCCCCTCCCCTCCCCTCTCCTCTCCCCTCCCCTCCTCTCCTCTCCTCTCCTCTCCTCTCCTCTCCTCTCCTCTCCTCTCCTCTCCTCTCCTCTCCTCTCCTCTCCTCTCCTCTCCTCTCCTCTCCTCTCCTCTCCTCTCCTCCCCCAACCTCTCCCTAGAGCTCAGTACCTGCAAGTACTGGTAACATCCACGTAAATCTTCTCCACACTCTTCTTAGATAGTCTAATGCACCAATCTACATACATTAAAAAGGAGCATTTTAAACCTTTGTACTACAGATGACATCAATGAACGTTATCTTTAATTGTGAAATATTTAACAGTGTTGAGGAGTTTGAGGTGAGGATTGGCACGTTGGTTGTGAGTAATCCGACAATGATTTGAAGCCTGAGCAATGTGTTCCTGAACTGCCTGCGTGGAAAAACCGATTAATTTATTAAAGACTTTGAAAGCTGACTGACTGGCATACTTCTTATTGAATGTGTCAGTTCACCGTGAGACACAGATTGGGGGGATGGAGTTGCTACTGCCAGCCAAGGCACTCAGGGCGGCACGGTGGCGCAGCGGTAGAGTTGCTGCCTCACAGCGCCAGAGACCCGGATTCGATCCCGACTACAGCTGCTGACTGTGCGGAGTTTGTACGTTCTCCCCCGTGACCTGCGTGGTTTCCTCCGGGTGCTCCAGTTTCCTCCGGGTGCTCCGGTTTCCTCCCGCACTCCAAAGATTTAAAGATTCGTTGGTAGATTGGCCTTCGGTAAAAATTGTAAATTGTCCCTAGTGTTGTGGATACAGCTAGTGTACGGGGATCGCTGGTCGGTGCGGACTCAGTGGGCCGAAGGGCCTGTTCCCACGCTGTATCTCTAAAGTCTAAAGTCTAAGCTGCATTAGTATAAAAGGCAAAGAACTAACAGAGTCCCCGACATCTGAGCCCCTCTCTCTCTCTCTCTCTCTCTCTCTCTCTCTCTCTCTCTCTCTCTCTCTCTCTCTCTCTCTCTCTCTCTCTCTCTCTCTCTCTCTCTCTCTCTCTCTCTCTCTCTCTCTCTCTCTCTCTCTCTCTCTCTCTCTCTCTCTCTCTCTCTCTCCTCTCTCTCTCTCTCTCCTCTCTCTCTCTCTCCTCTCTCTCTCTCTCTCTCTCTCTCTCTCTCTCTCTCTCTCTCTCTCTCTCTCTCTCCCTCTCTCCCTCTCTCTCCCTCTCTCTCCCCTCTCTCCCTCTCTCCCTCTCCCCCTCTCATCCCCTCTCCTCCCTCTCCCCCCCTCTCTCTCTCTCTCCATGGAAGGAAGTACTGAACAGAGAAATGTTGAATGTGCCAGTGCTCACTGTAGTTGAGCTTATTTTAGTTTAGTCTAGTTTAGAGATACGGCACCGAAACAGGCCCTTCGGCCCACCAGGTCCGCGCCGACCAGCGATCCCCGCACATTAACATTATACCTCACTCACCAGGGACAACTTACAATTGTACCGAAGCCAATTAACCTACAAACCTGTACATCTTTGGAGTGTGGGAGGAAACCGGAGATCATGGAGAAAAACCCACGTGGGTCACGGGGAGAACGTACAAACTCCGTACAGACGGCGCTCGTAGTCGGGATTGAACCAGTGTCCTCTGGCGCTGTGAGGCAGCAACTCTGCCGCTGCGCCACCGTGCCGCTCTGTAGTGTCACTCAGTAGAGTGCCAGCCACCACCCGTTGGTCGCCCCGGTCCCGTTAGAAACATAGACAATAGGTGCAGGAGGAGGCCATTCGGCCCTTCGAGCCAGCACAGCCGTTCAACGCGATCACGGCTGATCATCCACAATCAGTACCCCGCTCCTGCTTTCTCCCCCTATCCCTTGATTCCGTCAGCCCTAAGAGCTGAATCTAACTGTTGTCTGGCTCTGGGAATGATGTTAATTATATGGTGGCTGTACAGTGAGCTGCCACCTGAAATCAATGAGCCAGTCAAACCTCACACTAGATAATGTCAATCGCATCAAGCGCCTTTGTAAATGTGACCATCAAACCCACTTTCGCATTATTAAATCCCTTTTCCTTTGCATGCAGGAAGAAACGATGGATTATTTTGAGAATACAGAACCAAACAAAAAAAATCACATATGTGAGCTTGCGTGTGTGTGCGTGTGAGTCAGCATGTGTTTGTACATGCATGTGCATGCAAGTGTGCATGCGTGCATGTGTGTGCGTGCGTGCATGTGTGTGTGTGCATGTGTGTGTGCGTGCATGTATGAGCGTGCGTGTGTGTGTGTGCGCGTCACGTGTGCTAGTGTGTATGCGTGAGTGTATGCATGAGTGTCCCATGCTTGTGTGTGCATGTACATATGTTGTGTGCTGTGGTGTGTGCATTGGTCCTTGATGATGCTGCTGGCCTTGCCGAGGCAGCGTGAGGTGTAGATGGAATCAATGGAAGGGAGGTTGGTTTGTGCGATGGTCTGGGCTGCGTCCACATTTCTCTGCAGTTTCTTGCGGCCTTGGATAGAGCTGTTCCCAAACCATGATGCGATGCATCCCGATAAAATGCCTTCTACGGTGCATCTGCTGAAGTTGGTGAGAGTTGATGGGGACACGCAGAACTTCCTCGGCCTTCTAAGGAAGTAGAGGTGTTGGTGTTGGTGTAGTTTCGTGGCCATTGCCTTGAAGTGGGTGGTCCAGGATTTGGTGGAAGTGGAAGGGAATCTGATAAATAAAGGATATAAAGTCAGATGTGAGAGGAAACCGGGGTGATATTCTCTCGGAGAAAACAAATGTAATGTTGTTCCGAGGGCAATTCTGTGGTGAAGAAATGTGAACCCAACTCACGAGCATAAGGTTGGGTTTGTGGAAGATGCAGAAGGCCTTAATATGAAGAGCTCAACAATAAAAAAAAATAAACCTTGGTTCAAATGTTGAGTTATATCAGAGATTTGGGATGAAATGAAATCATAACATGTGTGATCTTTGTGCTCTCATAAGAGCAATGTCCTTTTATTCTGAGGATGTGCCTTTTGGTTCTACACTCTCCCAATGGTGGAAACATCTTGGGAACAGAGAAACAAAAACATAGAAAATAGGTGCAGGAGTAGGCCATTTGGCCCTTCGAGCAGCACTGCCATTCAATATTCTTCTTTCGTATGTCAACTACAACAATCAAAAGTGGCAATTGGTGAGGTAAGTCCCTAATTGGAGGTTGTCAAGTTGGGATAGTGAGCAAGGAGGTCCTGTCAATATGATCATGGCTGATCATCCAAAATTAGTATCCTGCTTTTTTTCCCCAAGCCCCTTGATTCTGTTAGCTCTAAGAGCTAAATCGAACTCTCTGGAAAACATCCGGTGAATTGGCCTCCAACTTCTCCACATCCATTCTGTCCCCAGTCTTGCAGTTCAGAATCTTTGATAAGGACATGGGCATGCAGGGACTGGGGGCCTATGGATTAAATGTAGGCAGATAAGAGTTGTCCTTGGCATCAAGGTTTTGTGCAGACATTGTGGGCCGAACGGCCAGTTCCAGTGGTTAGTTTGGAGATAGTGAGTAAACAGGCCCTTCGGCCCACTTAGTCCAGGCCGACAGCGATCACCCCGTACCCTAGCGCTATCCTACACACACGAGGGACAATTTATAATCTTTACAGAAGCCAGCTAACCTACAAACCTGCGCGTCTTTGGAATGTGGGAGGAAACCGGAGAACCCGGAGAAAACCCACGCAGGTCACGGGTCGAACGAGCAAACTCCGTACAGACAGCACCCATAGTCAGGATGGAGCTCGGGCCTCTGGTTCTGTAAGGCAGCAACTCTACCGCTGCGCCACCCGGATTGCACTGTTCTACGTTCTCTGATGTTTTTGTTTTAATTCATTCTTGGGATTTAAATTATTCCCAAGGCCAATTTTTCCAAGCTTTCCCCAATATATCCTACGTAATGAGGATAGTTCAGAAAACTGTCGAGAGTCAATGATATTAAATGGATTCGCCAGACAGGGTAAGCAGAGCAAATTACCTTCCCTGAATAATATATTAATAAACCAGATGGGTTTTTACAAAAATCTGGTTGTTTCATTTTCATTGGCATTGGTTTTAAAAACTGAAGTTAAATTCCCTAATTGGGACTTGAACTCATGCCTCTTGATTATTAGTCAAAGTCTCGGGACTATTAGTCCAATATTAGTTGAATAATTTAACTACTACATCACCTCTCCTGACAGATAACATTCTCTCCCCGTGACCGCGTGGGCTTGCTCCGGTTTCCTCGCACATACCAAAGACGTACAGGTTTGTAGGTTAATTGGCTTTGGTAAAAAAAATTGTAAATTGTCCCTAGTGTGTGTAGGATGATGCTAGTCGGTGCGGACCTGGTGGGCCGAAGGGCCTGTTTCCGCGCTGTATCTCCAAAGTAAACTAAGCCAAACCAATTTATTATCCGCTAATGTGTTTAATGCAACTTGTCGAAGGTGACATAGTTTGGGATATCAGCCAGTCAGTCTGCCTATGAATAACTGTACGCATGCCATTGGCCTTCCTTATTGAAGAGACACAGGGAGCATCACCAAGATCTGAAGAAGGGTCTCGACCCGAAACGTCACCCATTCCTTCTCTCCTGAGATGCTGCCTGACCTGCTGAGTTACTCCAGCAGTTTGTGAATAAATACCAAGATTAATGTATTCTTTGCTATTCAGCCAGGAAGTATTGATTCAGTAACAACAGTCCTGTGTTTTCAGATGATGTTTAAGAATAACCTTTTCATGGAGAGTTAATCCCCTTTCCATCTTTAAGGAAGCATTAATGAACTGTGATTTTTGAAGAAAACCAAATCAATATTTTTACCCCTTTCTCTCGGAACTTCTACGGAACGCAAAGGGCTTAATAGCTGCCACTTTGTATTTAGGGCCAAATTATCCTGAGCCAGAGTCAAGAAGATGCAGTATTGTAGTAGATGTCTAGGAAGGAACTGGTGATGATGGTTTGTACCGAAGGTAGACACAAAGTCCTGGAGTAATTCAGCGGGTCAGGCAGCATCTCTGGAGAAAAGGAATAGGTGACGTTTTGGGTCGGAACCCATCCTCCGAATCATCACGATTCTGAAGAACGGTTCCGACACGAAACGTCACCTTTTTCCCCTTTCTCCAGAGATGCTGCCTGACCCGCTGAATGACTCCAGGGCTTTGTCTGTCTTGCGATAAATGTACATTGCTAACTGCTCTGCCCAAGATCATGAGAAATTGCAAAGTTCACAAGTTATAGGAGTAAAATTAGGCCATTCGGCCCATTGATTCCACTGCACCATTGAATCAATAGACAATAGACAATAGGTGCAGGAGGAGGCCATTCGGCCCTTCGAGCCAGCACCGCCATTCAATGTGATCATGGCTGATCATTCTCAATCAGTACCCCGTTCCTGCCTTCTCCCCATACCCCCTGACTCTGCTATCCTTAAGAGCTCTATCTAGCTCTCTCTTGAATGCATTCACAGAATTGGCCTCCACTGCCTTCTGAGGCAGAGAATTCCACAGATTCACAACTCTCTGACTGAAAAAGTTTTTCCTCATCTCTGTTCTAAATGGCTTACCCCTTATTCTTAAACTGTGGCCCCTTGTTCTGGACTCCCCCAACATTGGGAACATGTTTCCTGCCTCTAACGTGTCCAACCCCTTAATAATCTTATACGTTTCGATGAGATCCCCTCTCATCCTTCTAAATTCCAGTGTATACAAGCCTAATCGTTCCAGTCTTTCAACATATGACAGTCCCGCCATTCCGGGAATTAACCTAGTGAACCTACGCTGCACACCCTCATCATGGCTGATCTCTACCTCCGAATCCCATTTTTCTAACTTCTCCCCATAGCCCGTGACACCCGTTCTAATCAAGAATTTGTCTACTCTCTGCCTTAAATATCCACTGAGGTGGCCTCCACCTCCCTCTGTGGCAATGAGTGCCACAGATTAACGGCCCTCTGACTAAAGAAGTTCCTTCTCTCCTTTCAAAAACTGTGCCCTTGTCGATACAGTCCTGAACATCACACAAAGCAGCCTCTTCTCATATTGATTCCCATCTATACTTCCTCAAGTAAGCCAGTGAACATAGGCAAAGAACTGCAGATGCTGGTTTACACCAAAGACAGACAAAGAGCTGGAGTAACCCTGCGGGTCAGGCAGCATCTCTGGAGAAAAAGGATGGGTGACATATCTGGTTGGGACCCTTCTTCAGACTGAAGGTAGGGGGTGAGATTGAGGTGAAGAGCTACAGGTGAGAAAAGATTGGGGCCAGAAACAAAGGGCCTCGAGCAGGACATTGCCCGTTATGCCCATTGTTGGCTATATGGGGCTCTCCAGAGATGCTGCCTGACCCGCTGAGTTACTTCAGCGTTTGGCAAGAAACTGCAGATGCAGTTCTACACTGAAGATGGACACTAAATGCTGGAGTGACTCAGTGGGACAAGTCTCAGTCTCCAACGCTCTCGGTCTGACGAAGGGTCTTAACTCGAAGCGTCACCCATTCCTTCTCTCCAGAGATGCTGCCTGTCCTGCTGAGTTACTCCAGCATTTTGTGTCTATCCGCAGTTTCTTTCTGCGCGTGGAACCTGAAGCATAATGGTCTGGGTTTCAACCAGTACATCCAATGTCACGTTTGATGCTTCCCTGCCCGTCTAGTCCTTGACAAGGACATACAACGGGAGATCAGTGTTAAAGCCGGAACAGTCTAACTGATCCCATGTATGCCATCACTTTCTGAAGTTAATGTTTGCTGCAATTTCGTCAGTTGAGGGCAATAAAATTCAATCCCCAGATAATAATATAACAAAGTCTGTAAAAAAATAAAAAATAAAAGTAAAAAAATAAAAATAAAAAATCAATGCCAACAACATTGGAATCATTGCAGACATATTTGTGGAATGCATTGGGACTGAAGGCTGAAACAATGGGTTACAGACTGTGGGATTACGGGTGCTGTCTGTACGGAGTTTACATGATTTCACTGTGACCGTGTGGGTTTTCTCTGGGTGCTCTGGTTTTCTACGACACTTAATTAGGGGTTGCCAACTTCCTCACTCCCAAATAAGGGACAAAGGATGACGTCACCGCCCCACGCCCCACGTGACCTCGCCCAGCCAGCGGCCCTATGCTCCCGCTCCACCAATGGCGGCCGCCCGGGCCTGTTTGGCCGAAGGGCCTCTTTCCCCACTATCTCAAGTCCAAAGGATTTAACAGGAACCCGAGGGGGCAACTTCTTCTGGGAAGAAACATGGAACTGCAGATGCTGGTTTACAGAAAAAGACCCAAAGCACTGGAGTAACTCTGCCAGTCGGGCAGCACCTCTGGAGAATGTCATTTCCAGGAGCAGAATTAGGCCAATTGGCCCATCAAGTCCACTCTGCCGTTGAACTGTGGCTGATCTATTTTTCCCCCCTCAACCCCATTCTCCTGCCTTCTCCCCATAACCCCTGACACCCGTACTAATCAAGAATCTATCTCCGACTTTAAAATATCCATTGCCTTGGCCACCTTAGCCTTCTATGACAATGGATTCCACAGATTCACCATCCTCTGACTAAAGAAATTCGTCCTCATCTCCTTCCTAAAGGATATGTCCTTTCACTCTAAGGTTGTGGCCTCTGGTCCTAGACTCTCCCAGTAGTGGAATCATCCTCTCCACACCCACTCTATCCAGGCCTTCAAGATAGACAGGTGACATTTCTGGTCGAGACCTGTCTTCAGACTAGGGAGACATAAGGTATTGAACAGAGAAAAGGTTCCTGCTCTCTCACTGCACATTCACAATGCATCCCTACCCTACCAGGGCGACACGGTGGCGCAGCGGTAGAGTTGCTGACCTATAGTGCTTACAGCGCCGGAGACCCGATCCTGACTACGGGTGCTGTCTGTACGGAGTTTGTACCTTCTCCCCGTGACCACATGGGTTTCCTCCCACACTCCAAAGACGTACAGGTTTGTCGGTGAATTGGCTTGGTATAAAATGTAAATTGTCCCTAGTGTATGTAGGGTAGTGATAATGTGCGGGGATCGCTGGTCGTCGCGGGCTCGGTGGGCCGAAGGGCTTGTATCGCCCGCTGTATCTCCAGACTAAACGAGCTAAAGGAATATAGGAAACTCTGGGACAGGAGGGGTAAAATCTGGCCTTAGAGCCCGTTCTGCTTGTCTGTAATCTAAATTTGTAATCTAAATTTATATTCCCTGCACCCATTAGTAACTCTGGACCACAAGAGGCCATCAAGCTTTTGACTTTTAGACTTTATTTTGGACTTTAGAGACAACGCGCGAAAACAGACTAAACTAAAAAAAATGAAAGTAAACTACCATAATAGACAATAGACAATAGACAATAGGTGCAGGAGTAGGCCATTCGGCCCTTCGAGCCAGCACCGCCATTCAATGCGATCATGGCTGATCATTCTCAATCAGTGCCCCATTCCTGCCTTCTCCCCATACCCCCTGACTCCGCTATCCTTAAGAGCTCTCTCTAGCTCTCTCTTGAATGCATTCAGAGAATTGGTCTCCACTGCCTTCAGAGGCAGAGAACTCCACAGATGAGGCTTTTCTACGGAAGGTACCATGAACAATCAGCTTCCTCCAGCACTTTGTGAAATAAGTACCTTCGATTTGTACCAGCATCTGCAGTTATTTTCTTACACTACATGTACAATCAGTTGGCTCACTCCAGTTCTGCCAAGTGTTACGACACATGACGTTACAAAAAACTGCCCCTGTTATTATCCATCTGCTCCTTTTAAGCCTGCAATTTATTTGTTCCCATCTCTTGTCATCTGAGATGAAAAAATAAAACTCGCTGGGTTTTGAAAGAAAAAAAACACCAGCGGAATATCGTTCATTCTTCTCGATCTGAAAAGTGCCCTCTGGAGCTGAAAGGGGTAAAGACGCTGTCAGTGGGTGGCAATTACAGCCTCATGTTTGGATGCAACGCTGTGCCAAGCGTTTCCACATGCCGTGCCGGAAGCTGATTCCATCCTATGGATGTGGGCTCTGTCCCTGCCACAGCCTGGCAGTGGTTTTGTCCACGACCAGCACCAGCTGTGGGCCCTGACCTGGTGCCAACCTGGTGAGACCGCACCTGGAGTATTGTGTGCAGTTTTGGTCTCCTAATCTGAGGAAAGACGTTCTTGCCTTAGAGGGAGTACAGAGAAGGTTCACCAGATTGATCCCTGGGATGGCGGGACTTTCATATGAAGAAAGACTGGATAGACTAGGCTTGTACTCGATGGAATTTAGAAGACTGAGGGGGGAATGTTATAGAAACATATAAAATTCTTAAGGGGTTGGAGAGGCTAGATGCAGGAAGATTGTTCCCGATGTTGGGGGAGTCCAGAACCAGGGGTCACAGCTTAAGGATAAGGGGGAAGTCTTTTAGGACCGAGATGAGAAAACATTTCTTCACACACAGAGTGGTGAGTCTGTGGAATTCTGTGCCACAGAAGGTAGTTGAGGCCAGTTCATTGGCTATATTTAAGAGGGAGTTAAATGTCGCTCTTGTGGCTAATGGGATCAGGGGGTATGGAAAGAAGGCAGGTACAGGTTACTGAGCTGGATGATCAGCCATGATCATATTGAATGGCGGTGCAGGCTCGAAGGGCCAAATGGCCTACTCCTGCACCTATTTTCTATGTTTCTATGTTTCTAACTGTGTTGGTTTAGATTAGGGGGATGAGACAGAGTCAGAATGTAGTTCACCGGAAATTGGAGGAACAGCACCTCATATTTCGCCTGGGCAGCTTGCAGCCCAGTGGTATGAACATTGACATCTCCAACTTTAGATAGTCCCTCTGTCCCTCTCTTCCCCTCCTCCTTCCAGGATCTCCCTCTATCTTCCTGTCTCCACCTATATCCTTCCTTTGTCCCGCCCCCCTGACATCAGTCTGAAGAAGGGTCTCGACCCGAAACGTCACCCATTCCTTCTCTCCCGAGATGCTGCCTGACCTGCTGAGTTACTCCAGCATTTTGTGAATAAATACCTCAGAACGTAGTTCTCAGCATTGTAGTCCATCAGTTCCAGAGACTGATACACCTAGAGTACAGAATCATGAGAAGAATAGATCGGGTCGATCAAGTCTCTAGCCCAGAGTAGGGGAATCGAGGACCAGAGGACATAGGTTCAAGATGAGGGGGAAAAGATTTAATACGAATCTGAGGGGTAACTTTTTACACACAAAGGGTGGTGGGTGTATGGACCGAGCTGCCAGAGGAGGTAATTGAGGTTGGGACTGTCCCAACGTTTAAGAAGCAGTTAGACAGGTACATGGATAGGACAGGTTTGGAGGGATATGGACCAAGCGCAGGCAGGTGGGACTAGTGTAGCTGGGACATGTTGGCCGGTGTGGGCAAGTTGGGCCGAAGGGCCAGTTTCCACACTGTATCACTCTATGACTCTAGAGGATGTTTCCACCAGTGGGGGAGAGTCTAGGACTGGAGGTCATAGCCTCAGAATTAAAGGACGTTCTTTTAGGAAAGAGATGAGGAGAAATTCCTTTAGTCAGAGGGTGGTGAATCTGTGGAATTCTTTGCCACAGGAGGCTGTGGAGGCCAAGTCAATGGATATTTTTAAGGCAGACAGATAGATTCTTGATTAGTATGGGTGTCAGAGGTTATGGGGAGAAGGCGGGAGAATGAGGTTAGGCGGGAGATATTGTTCAGCCACGATTGAATGGCCTAATTCTACTCCTATCACTTATGATCTTTTGATTAGAGACACAGCCCTTCGGCCCACCGAGTCCGCGCCGCCCAGCGATCCCTGCACATTAACACTATCCTACACACACTAGGGACAATTTTAACATTTACCCAGTCAATTAACCTACATACCTGTATGTCTTTGGAGTGTGGGAGGAAACCGAAGATCTCGGAGAAAACCCACGCAGGTCACGGGGAGAACGTACAAACTCCGTACAGACGGCGCCCGTAGTCAGGATCGAACCTGAGTCTCCGGCGCTGCATTCGCTGTAAGGCGGCAACTCTACCACTGCGCCACCGCGCCGCCCCTTTACTCCAGCATTTGGTGTCTAACTCTAGTTAGTTAGTCAAGTTTATTGTCACAGTACTGAGGTACAGTGAGAAGTAGGGTTGCCAACTGTCCCGTATTAGCCGGGACATCTCGTATTTTGGGCTAAATTGGTTTGTCCCGTATTAGTAGAGTTGCCGACTTCCTCATTCCATCTATACTTCACGCTGCCTCAGCAAGGCCAGCAGCAGAATCAAAGACCAGTCTCTCCCTGGTCATTCCCTCTTCCCCCCTCTCCCATCAAGCTTGGTAAATTGTAAGTAGTCTACTGTGTGTGGGATCGTGCTAGTGTGCGGGGTGATCGCTGGTCGGCGTGAACTCGGTGGGCCATAGAGGCCTGTTTCCCCGATGTATCTCTCAAAGCCTAACGACCAAAGTGTAAACTCTGTTCAAATGTTGCTGCTTGCAGTCGGTGTGATATTTTTGCCTGACTAAAAGTATGATTATTTGTGCATGGAATTTGCACTAATGCAGGTGTTGAACACTGGGAAACAGAGGGCTCAGGCTGTGATACCATCTGTTGTCAAAAATGCCTCAAGATATCGCTCTGAGCTGGTGCTGGTGCTGGAGACAGTCGGGCTGTATTACTGAGAAACCCCTTGTCAGCACTTTGCTTTCATCACTCCGCCTGTGGGCTTGTCTGCAAATGGCTGATGGTGAGGTGCAGCAGTTATACCACACCCTCTGAAGAAGGGTCTCGACCCGAAACGTCACCCATTCCTTCTCTCCCGAGATGCTGCCTGACCTGCTGAGTTACTCCAGCATTTTGTGAATAAATCGATTTGTACCAGCATCTGCAGTTATTTTCTTATACTACTGGTTGCTCCACTGCGATTTCTCTTCGAGGTATGTCCACTTTGAAGAAGTTCTCCTCCTCTCTTCGACGAGAGTTTAGCAACATGCTCTCTCGCTGCTCCCCCTCTGTGATTTCTCCTGCCCTCTTACTCTACGAAGAGTCTGAAGAAGGGTCTCGACCCGAAACGTCACCCATTCCTTCTCTCCCGAGATGCTGCCTGACCTGCTGAGTTACTCCAGCATTTTGTGAATATACCACACCCTCTTCTCCCCAAGATAAAAAACAAAGCTGGAGTAACTCGGCGTGTCAGGCTGCATCTCCGGAGAAAGAGAATAGGTGACATTTCTGATCGAGACCCTACAGACTCCTGACGCGCTGAGTTACTCCAGCTTTTTGTGTCTATCCTCGGTTTCAAACCACCATCTGCAGTTCCTTCCTACACGTTTCGCCTGTCCCTGTTCTTCCTGTTCGTCAGGCACAATTACAGCTCAGAACTGCAAAAAGGCTGTGGAGGCCATCGATGGATATATTTAAGGCAGAGATAGATAGATTCTTGATTAGTGCGGGTGTCAGGGGTTACGTGGAGAAGGCAGGAGAATGGGGTTGGGAGGGAGAGATAGGTCAGACGCGATTGAATGGCGGAATGGACTTGATGGGCCGAATGGCCTAATTCTGCTCCTGTCACCTATGCAGTTATGAAAACACTGGAATAGTTGAAAAATGGGTTTGCAGAACTTTCTGCCTTAAATTACACCTGCCATCTGCTGTCAAAATCTCACTGTCACACATTTTTTTTTGTTGGACTTATTGGTGTAAATTCTGTTGCTTTTTCTTCCCTCTCCTCTACGTGGAAGTTACAAATACCAATAGTTCCTGAAATATTGCTAGTCAGACAAACAGCTGCAAACATGCCAAAGTGCAAAGATCCCCTGCCAAGAGTATTCTTGGTTTAGTTTAGATTTGGTTTAGCTTAGAGATACAGCGCGGAAACAGGCCCTTCGGCCCACCGAGTCCGCGCCGCCCAGCGATCCCCGCACACTAACACTATCCTACACCCACTAGGGACAATTTTTACATTTACCCAGTCAATTAACCTACATACCTGTACGTCTTTGGAGTGTGGGAGGAAACCGAAGATCTCGGGGAAAACCCACGCAGGTCTTGGGGTGAACGTACAAACTCCGTACAGACGGCGCCCGTAGTTGGGATCGAACCTGAGTCTCCGGCGCTGCATTCGCTGTAAGGCAGCAACTCTACCGCTGCGCCACCGTGCCGCCCAATGCCACTGTGCCGCCCAATAGGTTTAGCTTAGAGATGCAGCGTGGAAACAGGCCCTTTGGACCAGTGACCCCCATACATTAACACTATCACACACACGTGTGGACACGTGCAAGCGATTGCCCGGTGCCCAAGAAGAATAAGGTGACGTGCCTCAACGACTATCAACTGGTGCATCCGTGGTGATGAAGTGCTCTACACTACATTGTGTGTGTGTGTGTGTGTGTGTGTGTGTGTGTGTGTGTGTGTGTGTGTGTGTGTGTGTGTGTGTGTGTGTGTGTGTGTGTGTGTGGACAGGATCAAACCTGGGTCTCTGGCGCTGTAAGGCAGCAACTCTACCACTGCACAGGCGGCCTTTGGTGCGTTCTGTACAAATTGCCGTTTGTATTGTCAGGCGTGCTGTGTCAGAGGGGAGATTAGCACACAGTTGTCGACTGAAATGACACAAATAACTGTGTTCAACACACACCAGCAATAGATGCTTGCTAATGTGTACATCGTGCTCCGCTGTGAACCTGTGCACTGTGGGCCCCTCGATTACAATCGTGTATTGTCTTTCAGCTGACTGGTTAGCACGCGACAAAAGCTTTTCGCTGTACCTCGGTACATGTGACCATGAACCAGATTTAGAGATACAGCGCAGAAACAGGCCCTTCGGCCCACGGGGTCCGCGCCGCCCAGCGATCCCCGCACATTAACACTATCCTACACCCACTAGGGATAAAAAAAAATTTAAACATTTGCCCAGCCAATTAATGGTTGGGTTGATGTATGATGAGCGTTTTACCGCTCTTGGCCTGCACTCTCTGGAGTTTAGAATGATGACGTACTGAATAGTGAAAGGCCTGGTTGGAGTGGATGTGGATGTAGAGAGGATGTTTCCACTAGTGGGAGAGTCCAGGACCAGAGGCCACAGCCTCAGAATAAAAGGACATTGCTTTGGAAAGGAGATGAGGAGGCATTTCTTTAGTCAGAGGGTGGTGAGTCTGTGGAATTCATTGCCACAGAAGGATGTGGAGGCCAAGTCAGTGGATATTTTTACAGCTGAGATTGACAGATTCTAGATTAGTAAAGGTGCCAAATATTATGGGAGTAGACTTGATGGGCCGAATGGCTTAATTCTGCTCCTAGAATTTATGAACTTATGAAGTGAATTTCCACAGGCAGCAAGAATGGAGAAAGATGCTATTTCCTGTTGCCAAAGGACTCTGAAGTCCTGAAGGAATATTGCCACTGTGGGACTGGACCTCCTCCTCTTTCATGCAAGGTCCCACTCACCAGTTGGTTGAAGATAGACACAAAATGCTGGATAACTCAGTGGGACAGGCAGCATCTCTGGAGAGAAGGAATGGGTGACGTTTCAGGCCGAGACCGTGCAAGAAGTGTCTCGACCCGAAACGTCTCCCATTCCTTCTCTCCAGAGATGCTGCCTGTCCCGCTGAATTGCTCCAGCATTTTGTGTCTATCTTCGGTTTAAACCAGCATCTGCAGTTCCTTCCTGCTCCAGTTAGTTGAGCTTGGTTTGGGAAACAGCTCCATCCAAGACCGCAAGAAATTGCAGAGGATCGTGGACTCAGCCCAGACCATCGCACAAACCAACCTCCCTTCTATTGACTCCATTTATTCCCTTGCGCTGCCTCGGCAAGGCCAGCAGCATAATCAAGGACCAGTCTCACGCCGGCCACTCCCTCTTCTTCCCTCTCCCATCGGGCAAGAGGTACAGAAGTGTGAAAACGCACACCTCCAGATTCAGGGACAGTTTCTTCCCAGCTGTTATCAGGCAACTGAACCATCCTACCACAACCAGAGAGCAGTCCTGAACTACTATCTACCTCATTGGAGATTTTGCTGACTTTATCTTGCACTAAACGTTATTCACATTATTCCCTTTATCGTGTGTCGGTACACTGTGGATGGTTCTATGGTAATCATGTATTGTCTTTCGACTGACTGGTTAGCACGCAACAAAAGCTTTTCACTGTACCTCGGTACACGTGACAATAAACTAAACAAATTCAAACTTTGATCGCAGGGGTGTAAATCTCACAAGGCCACAGCTGTTTAAATTCAGCTTGTATAATGGCACAGGTCGGCACGGTGGCGCAGCGGTAGAGTTGCTGCCTTACAGCGCCAGAGACCCGGGTTCGATCCTGACTACGGGTGCTGCCTGTACGGGGTTTGTACGTTCTCCCCATGACCTGCGTGGGTTTTCTCCTGGACCTTCAGTTTCCTCCCACACTCCAAAGGCGTGCAGGTTTGTAGGTTAATTGGCTTGGTATAAGTGTAAAATTGCCCCTAGTGTGCGTAGGATCGTATTAATGCGCAGGGATCGCCGGTTGGCACGGACTCGGTGGGCCGAAGGGCCTGTTTCCGCGCTGTATCTCTCAACTAAAACAGGCCAAATTGCACTTCCCTCTCGATGTAATGGAGCGATATACAAAAGTGGTTTATTCACAAAATGCTGGAGTAACTCAGCAGGTCAGGCAGCATCTCGGGAGAGAAGGAATGGGTGACGTTTCGGGCCTTCCCTCCCGAGATGCTGCCTGACCTGCTGAGTTACTCCAGCATTTTGTGAATAAATCGATTTGTACCAGCATCTGCAGTCATTTTCTTACACAAAAGTGGCATTGGTTTGTAAAATGAATCTCATTACTTCCGCAACCATCGAAGACAAACTAGCTGATCCATCCCTCGTTACAATGTTCCCTTCGTCCTTATTACATCACGTTTTGTAATGGTTGACTCGGATTGAAAGAGGACATCTTTATGATGCAGTTATCTTCGGGAAAAGTGCATAAATGGCCTATTAAGACATCATTGACTAAGCAACAGGGAGTAACTGTCATGGCAACTTAGCAACTAACTAGATTGGCAGGGGACCAGAGTGCTGCAAGTTCTCTGGAATGTAACATTGCTAATAGAATGGCACCATAATGTGCATTGAAAGGTTGGCACCAGGGAGTTGGATTGGCACGAAGACAGACACAAAATGCCGGAGTAACTCAGCAGGACAGGCAGCGTCTCTGGAGAGAAGGGATGGGTGACTTTTTTTTTTTAGATTTAGAGATACAGCGCAGAAACAGGCCCTTCGGCCCACCGGGTCCGCGCCACCCAGCGATCCCCGCACACTAACACTATCCTACACCCACTACGGACAATTTTTACATTTACAAAGCCAATTAACCTACGTACCTGTACGTCTTTGGAGTGTGGGAGGAAACCGAAGATCTCGGAGAAAACCCACGCAGGTCACGGGGAGAACGTACAAACTCCGTACAGACGGCGCCCGTAGTCAGGATCGAACCCGAGTCTCCGGCGCTGCATTCGCTGTAAGGCAGCAACTCTACCGCTGCGCCACCGTGCCGCCATGGACTCGACCCGAAACTCGACCCGAAACGTCACCCATTCCTTCTCTCCACAGATGTTGCCCGTCCCGCTGAGTTACTCCGGCATTTCGTGTCTGTCTTCGGTTTAAACCAGCATCTGCTAGATCGTTCCGACGCAGTTGGGTTAACGAACTGGGTTCTCAACGATGGCTCTCCAACGAGATGCTGCGTAACAGGGTGTCGCGGTGGGAAAGTCGCAGTACTGAAGACCACTGGGGTAGACAATCAACACTCCCCTGACCATCGTTCACTCGTGCACTGGTTCCACACACTTTCACATCCCACACACACACACATCAGTATCACATTCACAATAGATGAGCTTTTAGATGAGTTTGGTTTAGTTTATTGCCACGTGTCCTGAGGTACAGTGAAAAGCTTTAGTCGCGCGCTAATCAGTCAGCGGAAAGACAACACATGATTACAATCGAGCCGTCCACAGTGTACAGAAACAGGATTAAGTATTAACGTTTAGTGCAGGATAAAGTCCAGGGACATCTGATTAAAGATAGTCCAAGGTATTTATTCACAAAATGCTGGGGTAACTCAGCAGGTCAGGCAGCATCTCAGGAGAGAAGGAATGGGCGACATCGCCCATTCCTTCTCTCCTGAGATGCTGCCTGACCTGCTGAGTTACTCCAGCATTTTGTGAATAAATGCCTTCGATTTGTACCAGCACCTGCAGTTATTTTCTTATAAAGATAGTCCGAGGGTCTCCAATGTGGCAGATAGTAGCTCATAACGGCTCTCTAGTTGTTGGTAAGATGGTTTAGTTGCCTGATAACAGCTGGGAAGAAATTGATAGGTGACGTTCCGGTTTGGGAACCCTTCTTCGGACCGCCGACCCCTGACATCACCTTAGGACGCCAAGTGCTGGAGTAACTAGGCAGGTCTGGCAGCATCTCTGGAGAACCTGGATAGGTGACATTTTGGCTCGAGATTCTTCCTCAGATCGGTGACCTATCAAACATCACCCATCCATGTTCTCCAGAGATGCAGCCTGACATGCTGAGTTCCGCCTGCACAAGCCTCATTTGTAAACCAGCACCTGCAGTTCCTGTTTTTCTAGTTTAGTTCAGAGATACAGCAAGGAAACAGGCCCTTCGGCCCACCGAGTCCGCACTGACCAGCGATCCCCGCACTCTAACACTATCCTACACACGAGGGCCAATTAACCTACAAACCTGCACGTATTTGGAGTGTGGGAGGAAACCGAAGATCTCGGAGAAAACCCACGCAGGGCACGGGGAAAACGTACAAACTCCGTACAGACAGCGCCCGTAGTCGGGATCGAAACCGGGTCTCTGCCGCTGTAAGGCAGCAAACTCTACCGCTGTGCCACCGTGCTGCCCCTTCTGATTCACTTTGCTGTGAAATAAATCTAAGAGGAGCTGTGAAAAAGTGAGACAATACCGTTCTCCTCACTGGGATATTTTTAAATGGCCCCTGTAATAAGGATGTTCCCCGGGGACTAGTTCAGTGGCTGAGACTGAACTGACAAACACGGGAGAAAAATGAGGGGAGTTGATCACAATGGAAAACAATGGTGGATTAGTGGATATGGAGGACATGTTGCCAGGGATGTCCAGCATCCGATGAGACCACATCAATCCTGTACTGCGTCTGAAATATGCCACTAGAATGGAGCGATGGTACCGGAAATTAACTGTTCATGATAGTTTCAAGAGAGAGTTAGACAATAGACAATAGACAATAGACAATAGGTGCAGGAGTAGGCCATTCGGCCCTTCGAGCCAGCACCGCCATTCAATGTGATCATGGCTGATCATTCTCAATCAGTACCCCGTTCCTGCCTTCTCCCCATACCCCCTGACTCCGCTATCTTTAAGAGCTCTATCTAACTCTCTCTTGAATGCATTTAGAGAATCGGCCTCCACTGCCTTCTGAGGCAGAGAATTCCACAGATTCACAACTCTCTGACTGACATTTTTTCCTCATCTCCATTCTAAATGGCCCACCCCTTATTCTTAAACTGTGGCCCCTGGTTCTGGACTCCCCCAACATTGGGAACATGTTTCCTGCCTCTAACGTGTCCAATCCCATAATAATCTTATACGTTTCGATAAGATCTCCTCTCATCCTTCTAAATTCCAGTGTATACGAGCCTAGTCGCTCCAGTCTTTCAACATATGACAGTCCCGCCATTCCGGGAATTAACCTAGTAAACCTACGCTGCACACCCTCAATAGCAAGAATATCCTTCCTCAAATTTGGAGACCAAAACTGCACACAATACTCCAGGTGCGGTCTCACTAGGGCCCTGTACAACTGCAGAAGGACCTCTTTGCTCCTATACTCAACTCCTCTTGTTATGAAGGCCAACATTCCAATTGGCTTTCTTCACTGCCTGCTGTTAGATTTAGCTCTTGGGGCTAATGGAATCAAGGGCTATGGGGAGAAAGCAGGAACAGGGCACTGATTGTGAATGATCAGCCATGATCACATTGAATGGCGGTGCTGGCTCGAAGGGCCGAATGGCCTACGCCTGCACCTATTTTCTAGGCTTCTATGATAGGCTAGCAAATGGTTGAAGAAGGTTTGAGGATAAGGAGTGGGCTAAAGTGGGCTCAGTCTGAAGAAGGGTCTCGACCCGAAACGTCACCCATTCCTTCTCTCCTGAGATGCTGCCTGACCCGCTGAGTTACTCCAGCATTTTGTGAATAAACACCTTCGATTTGTACCAGCATCTGCAGTTATTTTCTTACATGGGATAAAGTGGGGATATATATACACACGTACACACGTATGTATATATTTATGTATACATATAAATAATACAAATAATTGTTAAATATATATACCTATGCCTTGTTAAAAAGAGATTTTTTAAAGTTTGGCCCCTCTTTTAACCTGGACAAAATATTATGTCTGTGTGTGTGTGTGTGTGAAAAAAAAGTTTTAGTTAAGAGATACAGCGCGGAAACAGGCCCTTCGGCCCACCGAGTCCATGCCGACCAGCGATCCCCGCACACTAACACTATCCTACACATTTTACAATTTACACTTACACCACGCCAATAATAAAACCTACAAACCTGAACGTCTTTGGAGTGTGGGAGGAAACTGAAGATCTTGGAGAAAGCCCACCCAGGTCACTGGGAGAACGTACAAACTCCGTACAGACGGCGCCCGTAGTCAAGATCGAACCCGGGTCTCCGGTGCTGTGAGGCAGTAAACCTACTGCTGCGCCACCGTGCCACCCATATGTACAAAACAATCAATATATATTCTATATTCAACAATCATCATAGTGATGTATGCAGAAGAGGTTTACCACAATGCTTTGAAGAAGGTCACCGTCCAAAAACGTCACCTCTCCTTGTAGAAACATAGAAACATAGAAAATAGGTGCAGGAGTAGGCCATTCGGCCCTTCGAGCCTGCACCGCCATTCAATATGATCATGGATGATCATCCAACTCAGTATCCCGTACCTGCCTTCTCTCCATACCCCCCTGATCCCTTTAGCCACAAGGGCCACATCTAACTCCCTCTTAAATATAGCCAATGAACTGGCCTCAACTACCTTCTGTGGCAGAGAATTCCACAGATTCACCACTCTCTGTGTGAAAAAAAAAACGTTCTCATCTCGGTCCTAAAAGACTTCCCCCTTATCCTTAAACTGTGACCCCTTGTTCTGGACTTTCCCAACATCGGGAACAATCTTCCTGCATCTAGTCTGTCCAACCCCTTAAGAATTTTGTAAGTTTCTATAAGATCCAAAGATGCTGTCAGACCCGTTGAATTACTCCAGCTCTTTTTGGTCCATGCAAGATCCCAGCACCTGCAGTTCCTAGCATCTCCTAATTGCCATCTTGTTTTGATAAATGTTGGACATTTGTTGTGTAGAAAGGAACTGCAGATGCTGCTTTCAACCGAAGATGGACACAAAACGCTGGAGTAACTCAGCGGGACAGGCATGGATATTTATTGAATATATATAATAATAATAATAATGCATTACATTTATATAGCGCTTTTCATACACTCAAAGACGCTTTACAGGGATTTAAAGAACATAGGGAAGTGAATAAATAGATAATTAAGTAAACGAACAGAGAAAGGAGACAGAAGGTGAGGTGACCTTCAGTGGTTGAAGGCAGTGCTGAACAGGTGAGACTTCAGTGATGTTTTGAATGTGGTGAGTGTGGGGGAGTCTCTGACGGTTTGAGGTAGTGAGTTCCAGAGGGTGGGGGCAGCGATGGAGAAAGCCCTGTCCCCCCAGGATCTGAGTTTGGTCCGGATGGGAGGGGACAGGAGATTGGCAGCAGCAGAGCGGAGGGTGCAGGTGGGAGTGTGCCTGTGGAGGAGGTCGGTCAGGTAGGATGGGGCCAGGTTATGGAGGGCTTTGTAGGTCATGAGGAGGATTTTGTACTGGATTCTCTGGGGGATGGGGAGCCAGTGGAGTTTGTAAAGGACGGGGGTGATATGGTCACGGATCGGGGTGTGGGTGAGTAGACGGGCGCGGAGTTTTGAATGTATTGAAGTTTACTGATGATTTTTGAGGGTGAGCCATAGAGGAGGCTGTTGCAGTAGTCCAGACGGGAGGTGATGAAGGCGTGGATGAGGGTTTCTGCAGCTGTGGAGGAGAGGGATGGACGGAGACCAAAGATATATATCTTTGGAGAGAAGGATTGAGTGACGTTGAAGAAGGGTCTGGACCCGAAACTTCACCCATTCCTTCTCTCCAGAGATGCTGCCCGTCCCATTGAGTTACTCCAGCTTTTTGTGTCTGGGTTGGGAGTCGTTTGATGTTGATGTTGCAGATTAAACTCTCTGCACTCACGACATGTGTAAACGGACAGTTCACCAAGCTCTCGCTGTGTTAACCGTGGCCATACCTGGTCTTGGAGGAGACTGAGCAATTGGATCTTCATGTCACTCGTCTGTAAGGCTGATGAGAGTCCGTAGTGGTTTATATTCTCACAACTTCCCTTCCCCTCAGTCACACCCTTTCCTGTCTTTGACATACAGTATGGAGTACCTTCAGCCCAACCTGCCCGTTCAGACCAAAATGCCCCCATCTACGCTCGTCCCACCTGCCTGTTTTTGGCCCACATCCCTCTAAACCTATAATATGGGTGACGTTTTGGGTCGAGACCCTTCTTCAGACTGATGTCAGGGGGGCGGGACAAAGGAAGGATATGGTTGGAGACAGGAAGATAGAGGGAGATCTGGGAAGGAGGAGGGGACGGGAGGGACAGAGGAACTATGTAAAGTTGGAGAAGTCGATGTTCATACCACTGGCTGCAAACTGCCCAGGCGAAATATGAGGTGCTGCTCCTCCAATTTCCGGTGGGCCTCACTATGGCGCCATTGTAATCATGTATTATCTTTCCGCTGGCTGGTAGCACGCAACAAAACCTTTTCACTGTACTTCGGTACAAGTAGAAACATAGAAACATAGAAAAATAGAAAATAGGTGAAGGAGGAGGCCATTTGGCCCTTTGTGCCAGCACCGCCATTCATTGTGATCATGGCTGACCATCCACAATCAGTAACCCGTGCCTGCCTTCTCCCCATATCCCTTGATTCCCACTAGCCCCTAGAGCTCTATCTAACTCTCTTTTAAATTCATCCAGTGAATTGGCCTCCACTGCCCTCTGTGGCAGAGAATTCCACAAATTCACAACTCTCTGGGTGAAAACTTTTTTTTCTCTCCTCAGTTTTAAATGGCCTCCCCCTTTATTCTTAGACTGTGTGGCCCCTGGTTCTGGACTCCCCCAACATTGGGAACTATCCTATCCATGTAAATCTTACGATAGTCCTTGTCTCAACTACCTCCTCCGGCAGCTCGTTCCAAACACTCACCGATCTTTGTGTAAAAAGTAAAAAGTTACCCTTCAGTTTCCTATTAAATGTATCCCTTCTCATTTTAAACCTGTGGCTTCTGGTTCTCGATTCCCTTAGGCTGGGCATCTACCCGATCTATTCAGCTCGTGTAGGAAGGGATTGCAGATGCTAGTTTGTACCGAAGATAGACACAAAAATCTAGAGTAACTCATCGGGACAGGCTGCATCTCTGGAGAGAAGGATTGGGTGACGTTTAGGGTCGAGACCCTTCCAGCTTTTTCTGTCTCTTCCACTCGTGATTTTTACACACCTCTACAAGATCGCCCCTCATCCTCTTGTGCTACTGCTCTCAGTCTCAAGAAGTGACCCGACCCAAATACAATACAATACAATACAATACAATATATCTTTATTGTCATGTACAGGGGTACAACGAGATTGGGAATGCGCCTCCCATATGATGCAATAAATTAATTAGCTAGTCAGTATTAATTTAAACAACCCAATGGGCGGCACGGACTTGGAGGGCCGAAAAGGCCTGTTTCCGGCTGTATATATATGATAATGAAACAATGAGAACAGTTTTAAAAAAGAATAAAGTGCAAGTAGATCTGTGCCGGTTCACTGTGCGATGTGACCGTCCGGCTCAGCAGGACCGTTCATGGCAGCTATGGCCCTGGGGATGAAGCTGTTCCTGAGTCTGGAGGTGCGGGCGTAGAAGGCCTTGTATCGTCTGCCCGATGGTAGAAGTTCGAACAGACTGTTGCAGGGGTGTGAAGAGTCTTTGTGGATGCTGGTGGCTTTGTCTCTTTGTCTCTTCCCTCCGCAGATGCTGCCTGATCAGCTGAGTTCCTTCAGCCCTTTGATTTCAAAATGGGCTTGCTATTAATGAATGCTGGAATAACTCCGTGATCCAGGCAGCATCTCTGAAGAAAATGGATGGCCCATCCGTAGTTAGTCTGGCCTAATTTAGAGATTCAGCGCGGAAGCCCACCGAGTCCATGCCATCCAGTGATCCCTGTCTAACACTATCCGATACGCTAGGCACAATTTTAAACTGAACCCAATTAACCTGCAACCCTGTAGGTCTTTGGAGTGTGGGAGGAAACCGGAGCACCCGGAGAAAACCCACGCAGATCACGGGGAGAACGCACAAACCCCTTACAGACAGCACGCATAGTCCAGAGTCTAAACCGGGTCTCTGACGTGGTAAGGCAGCAACTCAACCGCCGCGCCATCGCACCGCCCAAAGATCACCGAGGGCGTGCAGCGTAGGTTTACGAGGTTAATTCCCGGAATGGCGGGACTGTCGTATGTTGAAAGACTGGAGCGACTAGGCTTGTATACACTGGAATTTAGAAGGATGAGAGGAGATCTTATCGAAACGTATAAGATTATTAAGGGTTGGACACGTTAGAGGCAGGAAACATGTTCCCAATGTTGGGGGATTCCAGAACCAGGGGCCACAGTTTAAGATAAGGGGTAGGCCATTTAGAACTGAGATGAGGAAAAACTTTCAGTCATTGTGATTTTTGTAGAGAGTTGTGAATCTGTGGAATTCTCTGCCTCAGAAGGCAGTGGAGGCCAATTCTCTGAATGCATTCAAGAGAGAGCTAGATAGGGCTCTTAAGGATAGCGGAGTCAGGGGATATGGGGAGAAGGCAGGAACGGGGTACTGATTGAGAATGATCAGCCATGATCACATTGAATGGCGGTGCTGGCTCGAAGGGCCGAATGGCCTCCTCCTGCACCTATTGTCTATTGTCTATTGTCTATTGTCCTCGACCATATCATAGCTCATCTCTGCCTCCTAATCCCATTATCCTGCCTTCTCCCCATAACCCTTGACACATGTTCTAATCAAGAATTTGTCTATCTCTGCCTTAAAAATATCCACTGACTTGGCCTCCACAGCCCTCTATGGCAATGAGTTCCACAGATTAACTACTCTCTGACTAAAGAAGTTCAATAGACAATAGACAATAGACAATAGGTGCAGGAGTAGGCCATTCGGCCCTTCGAGCCAGCACCGTCATTCAATATGATCATGGCTGATCATCCTGCCACGCTTTAAAGACGTACAGGTTTGTAGGTTAATTGCTGGGGTTTGTATACTTGGCATAGTTGCAAATTGTCCCTAGTGTGTGCAGAATAGTGTTAGTGTGCGGGGATCGCTGGTCGGCGCGGACTTGTCGTGCCGAAGGGGCCTGTTTCCGCGCTGTGTCTCTAACTAAAGCAAACGAAGTAAACACTATCACCTATCCCACAGCCAACAATGGACCGTTGTGGGTTCCACCTTTCCTTAATCGTCGTTACATATATTTGCATATCTTTCATTCATTTGCTCTATTTCACAAAATGCTGAGTAACTCAGCGGGTCAGGCAGCATCTCAGGAGAGAAAGGATGGGTGACGTCTCGGGTCGAGACCCTTCTTCAGACAGAAGAAGGGGCTCGACCCGAAACGTCACCCATTCCTTCTCTCCTGAGATGCTGCCTGACCCGCTGAGTTACTCCAGCATTTTGTGAAATAAATTCCTTCGATTTGTACCAGCATCTGCAGTTATTTTCTTACATTAATTTGTTCCACGTCACCGTCTATATCTCCCGGTTCCCTCGCCCCCGACTCTCGGTCTGAATGAAGGGTCTCGACCCGAAACGTCACCCACTCCTTCTCTCCAGAGATGCTGCCTGACCCGCTGAGTGACTCCAGCTTTTTGTGCTGCCTTTATTGTGTGGGATTGGGGATGGAGGGCGTATTTGGAAACTTGTTGCACTGTGAATTTACTGCGACTACCCTTATTATAATGGGGAGGGAACACGACAGGTAGGTCTAAAATCCAGCGGAGGGAGAGAGAGAGAGAGAGAGAGAGAGAGAGAGAGGGGCGGAACAGGTTGATGTGTGAGAGAGACAGAAAATCAAATCGACGACCAGCCCTCCCCTGTGTGTGTGTGTGGGAGTGTGTGTGTGTGTGTGTGGTATAGAGAGGCAGAGTGGAGGACTGTGGAAGGAATCCGGAGAGCGAATTTTTAACCGTCTTGAATTTGTTTCCTGGTCTAGGATATAATCCAAATTCCAACAGTGGATCGGCCTTTCAGAGTGACATTCCTCTGAACTCCAGTCTGGTAGGACAAATGAATTTATTCTGCTCCTCTGCTTGTTTTCTTGCATCGTTGTACACCGCACCAAGCGTAGAGAAGTGGGGAGAGTGTCGGCTTTTCACCAGCACCCAGGGACAGGGTGCTGGGGGGGGGGGGGGGGGGGAGAGAGAGAGAGAGAGAGAGAGAGAGGAGAGAGAGAGAGAGAGAGAGGAGAGAGAGATGAGAGAGAGAGAGAGAGAGAGAGAGAGAGAGAGAGAGAGAGAGAGAGAGAGAGAGAGAGAGAGAGAGAGAGAGAGAGAGAGAGAGAGAGAGAGAGAGAGAGAGAGAGAGAGAGAGAGAGAGAGAGAGAGAGAGAGAGATGACACTGGGGGTGTCTGCTTTCTCTCTCTCTGTCTGTGTGTGTGTCTCTCTCTGTCTCTCTCTCTGTGTCTCTCTCTGTCTCTCTCACTCTCTGTCTCTCTCTCTCTGTCTCTCTATGTCTCTCTATCTCTCTCTCTGTCTCTACTTCTCTCTCTCTCTCTCTCTGTCTCTTTCTGTGTGTGTCTCTCTCTCTCTATGTCTCTCTCTCTCTCTCTCTCTCTGCCTGTCTGTCTCTCTCTCTCTCTCTGTGTATGTCTCTCTCTCTATCTGTCTCTGTCTCTCTCTCTCTCTCTCTCTCTCTCTCTCTCTCTCTCTCTCTCTCTCTCTCTCGGTGTGTCTCTCTCTCTATCTGTGTGTGTGTCTCTGTGTGTGTGTGTGTCTCTCTCTCTCTCTCTGTCTCTGTGTCTCTCTGTGTCTCTCTGTCTCTCTCTGTGTCTGTGTGTGTGTCTCTCTGTCTCTGTCTCTGTCTCTCTCTTTCTCCCCTCCCCTCTCCTCCCTCTCTCTCCACTCCTCCCACATTGTCTCTGTATCTCTGTACACCAATGCACAATTAGCAATAGCGATCTTTCACCGCTTTTCACAGAGTGAATGGTTTCAGTCACTCTGGTGCGTGTGTGTGTGTGTGTGTGTGTGTGTGCGCGTACCTGTGTGTGTGCGTACCTGTGTGTGTGCGTATCTGTGTGTGCGTGTACCTTTGTGTGTGTGTGTGTGTACCTGTGTTTGTGTGTATACGTGTGTGTACCTGTGTGTGTGTGTACCTGTGTTTGTGTGTGTGTGTACCTGTGTTTGTGTGTATACGTGTGTGTACCTGTGTGTGTGTGTACCTGTATGTGTGTGTGTACGTAGCTGTGTGTGTGTGTACCTGTATGTGTGTGTGTGTGTACCTGTGTTTGTGTGTATACGTGTGTGTACCTGTGTGTGTGTGTACCTGTATGTGTGTGTGTACGTAGCTGTGTGTGTGTGTACCTGTATGTGTGTGTGTGTGTGTACCTGTGTTTGTGTGTATACGTGTGTGTACCTGTGTGTGTGTGTGTGTACCTGTATGTGTGTGTGTACGTAGCTTTCCATTCATTTCTAATGTTGATTTAATTGGTTGTCTGAAGTCCATCACTCTTGAATTGGGTTTTGTGAGTGTGCGTGTGCGTTAGTGTGTGTGTATGTGTATGTGTATGTGTGTGTGCCTTAGTGTTTGTGTGTGTGTGTGCGTGTGCCTTAGTGTTTGTGTGTGTGCGTGCGTGTGCCTTAGTGTTTGTGTGTGTGTGTGCGTGTGCCTTAGTGTTTGTGTGTGTGTGTGCGTGTGTGTGTGTGTATACATTTGTGTGTGTGTGTGTGCGTGTGAAATTTGCTACCATTAGTGAGGATGACTTTTAGCACCAAGGCAAGCTGATATTCTACCCGACCTTTTATTAAACAACTTTTCAAGATGCGATTTCTATCTGAGGAATGCCACTAAACGGTTTCTTGTTTCAGTTTATTTTGTAGCAGAGAGAGAGAGAGAGAGAGAGAAAGGAAAAAATATAAGATTTTCTTAACACGCGTTGCTGCCGGCTGTAATCTGTGGATCTGAGCCCCACTCTATTTCAGCCTCTCTAGTGTATACGTACCGCTGTTAAAATCACATTCTGAGACACATAAACATCGCTGCAATGTACCCGGGCTGTATCGCCGTGCCTTTCCTTGTCAGAAGCAGTGCAAGGGAATGAATGAACCAAAGGAACCAAATCTTTTTCTCCCTGTGCCAACCAACTCTATTATCAAGTGTTTTTTTCGTTGTAGCAAATGGGTACTTGTTGGAACTAGGGTTGCCAACTGTCCCGTATTAGCCGGGACATCCCTTATTTTGGGCCAAATGGGTTTGTCCCGTACGGGACCGCCCTTGTCCCGTATTAGTAGGGTTGCCAACTTCCTCGCTCCCAAATAAGGGACAAAGGGTGACGTCGCCGCCCCCGCGCCCCACGTGACCTCACCCAGCCAGTTGGCCACGTGCTCCCGCCCCACCAACGGCGGCAGGAAGCTGGCAACCCTCGTTGGAACTCAACCCTGCACAGAGTGGACGTGGAGAGGATGTTTCTGCTAGTGGGAGAGTCTCGGACCAGAGGGCACAGCCTCAGAATAAAAGGACGTACCTTGAGAAAGATAAGGAGGGATTTCTCTAGTCAGAGGGTGGTGAATCTGTGGAACTCATTGCCACAGAAGGCTGTCGAGGCCAAGTCAATGGTTATTGTTTATGGTGGAGATGGATAGACTCATGATTAATACGGGTGTCAGAGATTATGTGGAGATGACAGGAGAATGGGGTTGGGAGGGAGAGATAGATCAGCCATGATTGAATGGCGGAGCAGACTTAATTTGCATCTATCACTTATGATCTTCTTGCAGAACTAAAAGGGGAGGGAGAAGGATTGCCAGTACCAGTTGCATGAATTATTCCCAGTAAGACTGTGAATATCATACACGAGAAAGAAATAAACTGTGTTCCCGTTTTAATAAACCATCGGATATGTATGTATCTGTTGAGTCTGAAGAAGGGTCTTGACCCGAAACGTCACCCATTCCTTCTCTCCAGAGATGCTGCCTGACCCGCTGAGTTACTCCAGCACTATGTGCCGATCTTATGTTTATGTTAGGTGTTGTGCTGCTTTGCAAGTAAACATTTCATTGTTCTGCCTGGGACATTTGACAATAAAACACTCTTTTTTTTTCTTTTTTTTAATTTAAATTTTTTTTTGAAAGCAATAGACAATAGACAATAGACAATAGGTGCAGGAGTAGGCCATTCAGCCCTTCGAGCCAGCACCGCCATTCAATGCGATCATGGCTGATCACTCTCAAGCAGTACCCCGTTCCTGCCTTCTCCCCATACCCCCTCACTCCGCTATCCTTAAGAGCTCTATCCAGCTCTCTCTTGAAAGCTTCCAACGAACTGGCCTCCACTGCCTTCTGAGGCAGAGAATTCCACACCTTCACCACTCTCTGACTGAAAAAGTTCTTCCTCATCTCCGTTCTAAATGGCCTACCCCTTATTCTTAAACTGTGGCCCCTTGTTCTGGACTCCCCCAACATTGGGAACATGTTTCCTGCCTCTAATGTGTCCAATCCCCTAATTATCTTATATGTTTCAATAAGATCCCCCCTCATCCTTCTAAAGCATATGTACAAATAATAATAAACGACAAACTGGTTATAGAATTCTTACATAGCTTCAATTTTTAAATTTTAAAAGAAAAAATAAAGATGAAAAGAGACTGGGAAAAAAAAGACTATAAACCAAAGGAGAGAAAGCAAAGAAATAAGAGAGTTACAAATATAAAGATTATGGTGATAGATCGGGGAGTTAATGAGTATAGTTGTACATCCAACCCTAAACTCAAGTTTTAACTTTAGTTTTAAATTTTAGTTTTGTAGACAAACCCATTTAGTTTTTTTAAAAATTCAATAAATGGAGACCATATTTTAAAAAACACATCTGGTTTTGTCAATTAAGGCAAACCTTATTTTTTCCAAATACAAGGTCTCGGTCATTTCCGTAATCCACATTTTAATTGTGGGGGGTTAGACGATAAACCACTCTTGACTATATCGACGACACAGCCACTTATTGAAACCGAAGATAGATACAAAAAGCTGGAGTAACTCAGTGGGATGGGCAGCATCTCCGGAGAGAAGGAATGGGCGATGTCTCGGGCCGAGATCCATCTTCGCTCCAGAGATGCGGCCTGTCCCGCTGAGTTACTCCAGCTTTTGATGTTTTATGTGCTAGTTACTTATTTATTTATTATTCTTTAATGGATTTTTATCATTTGGTGTTACATTGTGAGCCAGATGCAACGGAATTTCGTTCAAATATGCACTCGTCTGGTGCATGGTTTTGAATGACAATAAATAGACAATAGGTGCAAGAGGAGGCCATTCAGCCCTTCGAGCCAGCACCGCCATTCAATGTGATCATGGCTGATCATTCTCAATCAGTACCCCGTTCCTGCCTTCTCCCCATACCCCCTGACTCCGCTATCCTTAAGAGCCCTATCTAGCTCTATAAAGTTATATTCATTCATTCATTCATTCATTCATACTCAAAGTTCAAATCGCTGGGGTGTAAGCAGCCCAAGCGAAATATGAGGTGCTGTTCCTCCAATTTGCGTTGGGCCTCACACTGGCAATGGAGGAGGCCCAGGACAGAAAGGTCAGTATGGGAGTGGGAGGGGGAGTTAAAGTGTTTAATCCATTGAGCACTGATGGGTAAACATGGGGTCAGTGTAGGTTCAGCGCTTGTTGTACACTGGTGTCAGCACTCCCGACAAGAGCTAAATCTTATGGTATTTATCACAAGAATACTTCAATAGGCCTCAGCGTCTCTTCGAACATGCTGTGGTTGAGTGCTGACACAGTGATTCTGAACACCACAGGATTTGGCTACCAAGGAACAAAACTTACTTGGAAATATGTAGGAAGGAACTGCAGATGCTGGTTTAAATCGAAGGTAGACACAAAAATGCTGGAGTAACTCAGCGGGACAGGCAGCATGTCTGGAGAGAAGGAATGGGTGACGATTCCGGTCGAGACCCTTCTTCAGTCTCGACCCAAAACGTCACCAATTCCTTCTCTCCAGAGATGATGCCTGTCCTGCTGAGTTACTCCAGCATTTTGTGTCCGCCTTCACTTGGACATATCTTCTTTAAACCCTGACCAGAGAAGGGGGACTCGGGTAAAAGTATACGTTCACCAGTACACATTTTATTTTACAAAAATGAATTCATTCAATTATTAACAATAATAATATTTACTACATTTACTAATAATATTTAATAATTTACGGTGAAGGGGAGAAGATTTAATAGGAATCTGAAGGGCAACTTTTTGACACAAAGGGTGGTGGGTGTATGGAACGAGCTGCCAGAGGAGGTAGTTGAGGCAGGGACTATCCCAATGTTTAAGAAACATTTAGACAGGTACATGGATAGGACGGGTTTAGAGGGATATGGGCCAAACTCAGGCAGGTGGGACTAGTGTAGATGGTGCATGTTGGCCGGTGTGGGCAGGTTGGGCCGAAGGGCCTGTTTCCACACTGTATCAGTCTGACTGTGGGACTGAAGTGGAGCCGGAAAGCAAGGAGCAGCCCCTTCAATCACTCTCAGAGGGTCGGCAAGCTCACACACTCCATGTACACTGTTGGCGGACTGGGCGAGGATGTTCGCTCACTCTTTGCAACATAAATTGTGGGCTTCCTTTTGACATTTCTGCCACGGATTTAATTTGCCCCGTCTGCGAGAGAGGTGGAACAGACGGAGAAGTGTGGGCGGTCACGAGTGAAAGGAAACTGCAAGTGGTTAAGTCCCACCAGGAGATCGCGATATGGGTCACCCTATTGGAAGACAGGTTTACGGGGACTGGAAGCAGAGTCTAATTTAGGCCGTTCGCTCGTAAGAGCTTCATCCTTCTTTGACTTTGTACGTTATACACACACGCGTGCGCACACGCACACGCACGCACATGCACAGACATACGCACAGGCACACGCAGACACACGCACATGCACGGACAAACGCGCACACAAACACGCGCACAGACACACGGACACTCAGAGACACGCGCACACAGAGAAACACGCACGCAGAGAAACACGCACTCAGAGAGACACGCACGCAGACACGCGCACGCAGAGAAACACGCACGCAGAGAAACACGCACTCAGAGAGACACGCACGCAGACACGCGCACGCAGAGAAACACGCACGCAGAGAAACACGCACTCAGAGAAACACGCACGCAGAGAGACACGCACGCAGACACGCGCACGCAGAGAAACATGCACGCAGACACGCGCACGCAGAGAAACACACACGCAGAGAAACACGCACTCAGAGAAACACGCACGCAGAGAGACACGCACGCAGACACGCGCACGCAGAGAAACACGCACGCAGAGAAACACGCACTCAGAGAAACACGCACGCAGAGAGACACGCACGCAGACACGCGCACGCAGAGAAACATGCACGCAGACACGCGCACGCAGAGAAACACACACGCAGAGAAACACGCACGCAGAGAAACACGCACATAGAGAAACACGCACGCAGAGAAACACGCACGCAGAGAAACACGCACATAGAGAAACACGCACACAGAGAAACACGCAAATAGAGAAACACGCACGCAGAGAAACGCGCACTCAGAGAAACACGCACGCAGAGAAACACGCACATAGAGAAACACGCACATGGACACTCTTTCTCTGCAAATACAGACAAAGAGTAAGGCAATATATGGTGAGAGTTGGTGTTTACTCGGTGATGTTGCAGAGTACTGGCCACCAGACCTGTGAGATGATATTATTTCCCCTGAGAAAGCGTGCGGCACAGAGATGATATCCGGTCTTGGAAATATAAATTGAGGGGCAGGGAAGGGAAGGGAAGCTATTTAACCACCAGCTCTTGGAGAAGCGGAGACTGTGAATGAGCTAATAAATGCTCCAAAACGAACGGAGAGGATTTGATGAAATCCACCCTGACAACTAGATCAGATAGAACATAGAGCACAGAACAGCACAGCGCAGGAACACAGGCAGCATGGCGGAACAGCGGTGTGGAATCCTTTGCTTGCACACCTTGCCCAGGTATGCAAATAGTCGCCCATGAAGGGCGCTTACAAAGTTACAAATTGCCCCCCCCTGCCCCAGTTCCCCCTTGTTCTCCCCCCCCCCCTCCCCTTCCCCCCTCCCTCACAGCCACCCCCTCACGCCTGGTCCCTATTGTCCATTGTAGAGTTGCTGCCTCACAGCGGCAGAGACCCTGGTTCGATCCCAACTATGGGTGCTGTCTGTTCGGAGTTTGTACGTTCTCCCCGTGACCTGCATGGGTTTTCTCTGGGAGCTCCGGTTTCCTCCCACGTTTCAAAGACGTACAGGTTTGTACGGTAATTGACTTTGGTAAGAATTGTAAATTGTCCCTGGTGTGTGTGTTGGATAGTGCTGGTGTACGAGGTGGTCGCTAGTCGGTGTGGAGACAGTGAGCTGAAGGGCCTGTTTCCATGCTGTAGCTCTGGTCTAAACTAAAACTAAACTGAGACAACGCAAATTGAATGAACAGCACCTCATATTGGGCAGCTTACACCCCAGCGGTATGAATATTGAAGATAGAGACAAAATGCTGGAGTAACTCAGCGGGACGGGCAGCATCTCTGGAGAGAAGGAATAACAATAGACAATAGACAATAGGTGCAGGAAGAGGCCATTCGGCCCTTCGAGCCAGCACCGCCATTCAATGTGATCACGGCTGATCATTCTCAATCAGTACCCTGTTCCTGCCTTCTCCCCATACCCCCCTGACTCCGCTATCCTTAAGAGCTCTATCCAGCTCTTTCTTGAATGCATTCAGAGAATCGGCCTCCACTGCCTTCTGAGGCAGAGAATTCCACAGATTCACAACTCTCTGACTGAAAAAGGTTTTTCCTCATCTCCGTTCTAAATGGCCTACCCCTTATTCTTAAACTGTGGCCCCTGGTTCTGGACTCCCCCAACATTGGGAACATGTTTCCTGCCTCTAACGTGTCCAACCCCTTAATAATCTTATACGTTTCGATAAGATCTCCTCTCATCCTTCTAAATTCTAGTGTATACAAGCCTAGTCGCTCCAGTCTTTCAACATATGATAGTCCCGCCATTCCGGGAATTAACCTAGTAAACCTACGCTGCACGCCCTCATGGGTAACATCTCGGGTCGAGACCTGGTATGAATATTGATTTCTCTAACTTCAAGTAATCCTTGCAGACCCTCTCTCCCCCACCCAATTTGTCCTGCTAGTTTCACTGTTTGTACCCTTTGTTATCACCTCTTCCACAGCCAACAATGGACCACTGTGGGCTCCACCATTCCTTTGTCATCATTGCCGGCTCTGATTTGGTCTGTGGCTTTTTCATACCTCTCGTTTCCCTCTCCCCCTGACTCATAAGGGTCTCGGACCGAAACGCCACCCATTCCTTTTCTGCATGCTGACTAAACTAATGTTGGAACAAGAGAGTGTTCATTTCTGATCTTTAGTGTAGTGTAGGGAAAGGAACAAACACAAATATAAATTGAGTCTGAGTAGGGTCTCGGTTCTGGCTCGAAGGGCCGAATGGCCTACTCCTGCACCTATTTTCTATGTTTGAAATGTCACCTGTTCCTTTTCTCCAGAGGTGCTGCGTAACTCGCTGAGTTGCTCCAGTGTTTTGTGTCTATCTTCAAAGTAGACTAAAAGTTTTTAACATCAAGACTCAAAAATGCCTTGACTGAGCTCAATAATCTATGCTGACTTCCCAGCGCAGTTTGAGGGGATTGCTATGGCTCCTGGAGAGAGTTGACTCCTGATGCCTTTTGACATACATACCCGCTGACTAACGTTGCTAAACCAGATGGCCTTGTTAGCTGTGAGATCTTTGTGAGAATTCACTTGAGCGCATGTTCTGTGTTAGAATCATAATCATACTTTATTGGCCAAGTATGTTTTGCAACATACAAGGAATTTGATTTGCCACACAGTCATACTAATAAAAAGCAACAAGACACATAAAGTACATTTTAACATGAACATCCACCACAGTAACTCCTCCACATTCCTCACTGTGATGGAAGGCACAAAATAGTTCAGTCTCTTCCCTTCTTCGTCCTCGGGGGGCCTCGAGCCCTCTGTTGACGGGACGATCTTGCCCCCCATAGACGGAGGTCAGGCCCTCCGGGGTGATAAAGATCCCCCATCTAGGGGGATCTCAGCTCTGCCCCGCCGGGCGATCGGACCCCGGGTCGGGGCTGGTCGAACCTCCTGCGGCTTGGAGCTTCCCGACATCAGTCTCTACCCGAGACTGCGAGCTCCGCGACGGGGGAATCCGCAGGCCGCGGTCGGAGCGTGGATCCCCAGGCACGGGATCGCAGGCTCCGATGGTAGGTCCACAACCCCGCCAGTGGGGCTCAAAGTCAGTCTCGAGTGAGGCCGCCAGCTCCACGAAGTTGGGCCGCAGAGCGACCAGAGATACGATCCGGAAAACAATCGTATCTCCGGCAAGGTCAGAGATTGGAAAAAGTTTCCCCCCGGCCCCCTCCCCCACATAAAACAAACCAGAGAACATTAACACAAACTTTTTAAAACATACTAAAAATAACAAAAAGGACGAAAAGACAGACAGACTGTTGGCGAAGCTGCCATCGCTGACGACGCCACCTGGTGGAATGCAGTGAGCATACTGAGCGTACCATAAAGGGATATTATCAGCTGTGAACACCTTGGCCAACATTGCACATGTAAGTACATGTTTTTTTTAGGGGCATTTTAAATGGAAAGTCCATGCATTTTTTGGGGGCTCTGATATGTTCTGAAGTCGGAGGTGCAGAGGGACTTGGGAGTGCTGGTGTCGGATTACCTAAAAGTTAACTTGCAAGTCGAATCAGTAGTAAGGAAGACAAATGCAATGCTAGCGTTTTACTGGCTTTACCTTGCACTAAACGTTATTCCTTTATCATGTGTCTGTAAACTGTGGACGGCTCGATTAGACAATAGACAATAGACAATGGGTGCAGGAGGAGGCCATTCGGCCCTTCGAGCCAGCACCGCCATTCAATGTGATCATGGCTGATCATTCTCAATCAGTACCCCGTTCCTGCCTTCTCCCCATACCCCCTGACTCCGCTATCCTTAAGAGCTCTATCTAGCTCTCTCTTGAATGCATTCAGAGAATTGGCCTCCACTGCCTTCTGAGGCAGCGAATTCCACAGATTCACAACTCTCTGACTGAAAAAGTTTTTCCTCATCTCCGTTCTAAATGGCCTACCCCTTATTCTTAAACTGTGGCTCCTTGTTCTGGACTCCCCCAACATTGGGAACATTGTAGTCATGTATTGTCTTTCCGTTGAATAGTTAGCTCGCAACAAAAGCTTTTCCCTGTACCTCTGTACACGTAACAATAAACTGAACTAAACTGAGCTAATTAAACTAAGAGAGGACTAGAATATAAAAACAGGGATATAATGCTGAGGCTTTAGAGGGCACTGGTCAGACCGTACTTGGAGTGTTGCCAGCAGTTTTGGGCCCCCATATCTGAGGAAGGATGTGCTGGCTCTGGAGAGGGTCCAGAGGAGGTTTACGAGAACGATCCCAGGAATGAGTGGGTTAACATACGATGAGCGTCTGACGGCACTGGGCCTGTACTCGCTGGAGTTTAGAAGGATGAGGGGGGCCTCATTGAAACATCAAATGATGAAAGGCTTGGATGGAGTGGATGTGGAGAGGATGTTTCCTCTAGTGGGAGAGTCTAGGACCAGAGGTCACAGCCTCAGAATTAAAGGACGTATTTTTAGGAAGGGGATGAGGAATTTCTTTAGTCAGAGGGTGATGAATCTGTGAAATCCATTGGCACAGAAGGCTGTGGAGGCCGTCAATGGATATTTTTAAGGCAGACAGTGACAGATTCTTGATTAGTACGGGTGTCGGGGGTTATGGGGAGAAGGCAGGAGAATGGGGTTGAGAGAGAAAGATAGATCAGCCATGATTGAATGGTGGAGTAGACTAGATGGGCCGAATGGTCTAATTCTGCTCCAATAACTTATGAACGTGTGTCATTGTGAATGTTCTGCTTTGCGTTTCGTCATGTCACAAACGCAATGTCCCTTCACAAAAGGGGAGCAAGGAATCGGGAATCAGTGCAGGGCTTTCTTCTGCAAATAAGAAAAGTGCTGGGGGAATTCAGCAGACCAGACAGCATGTGTGGAGGGAAATGAGCAGATGACATATCAGATCAGGATTCTTGCTTGTTTAGACAATAGACAATAGACAATAGACAATAGACAATAGACAATAGACAATAGGTGCAGGAGGAGGCCATTTGGCCCTTCGAGCCAGCACCGCTATTCAATGTGATCATGGCTGATCATTCTCAATCAGTACCCCGTTCCTGCCTTCTCCCCATACCCCCTGACTCCGCTATCCTTAAGAGCTCTATCCAGCTCTCTCTTGAATGTATTCAGAGAATTGGCCTCCACTGCCCTCTGAGGCAGAGAATTCCACAGATTCACAACTCTCTGACTAAAAAAGTTTTTCCTCATCTCTGTTCTAAATGGCCTACCCCTTATTCTTAAACTGTGGCCCCTGGTTCTGGACTCCCCCAACATTGGGAACATGTTTCCTGCCTCTAACATGTCCAACCCCTTAATAATCTTATACGTTTCGATAAGATCCCCTCTCATCCTCCTAAATTCCAGTGTATACAAGCCTAGTCGCTCCAGTCTTTCAACATATGACAGTCCCGCCATTCCGGGAATTAACCTGGTGAACCTACGCTGCACGCCCTCAATAGCAATAGAAGGAGCGGGTGACGTTTTGGGTCGAGACCGATGCTTCAGACTGATGCGATGGTCTGGGCTGCGTCCACAATTCTGTGCAGTCTCTCGCGGTCTGCCTGACCCGCTGAGTTACCCCAGCTCTTTGTGTCTATCTCAAGCAAGATCAGGCAGGTAAGAAACAAATCACGTCACAAGGCAGTCAGGTTAACATGCAGCATGTCCAGTCTGTGAATTGCCGCTCATTACAGTCTGGTAATGTGGCTACAGGTCAACCAGCAGTTTGATCAAATTACAAGTACATGCATTGGCCTTGTGCTACAATAATAAATCAATTGCTTGCAATTGTTATTAATGCTGCTCCAAACAGCCCATACGTGCTTGTGTTTTATTACAGAACTTTGCTGGTTTTCACAATGTTATGTTGCACGCACGATTGCATTTTATCTGCACGGTGGCGCAGCGGTAGAGTTGCTGCCTCACAGCGCCAGAGACCCGGGTTCCATCCTGACCACGGGTGCTGTCTGTATAGAGTTTGTACCTTCCCCCAGTGACCTAAGTGGGTTTTCTCCGTTTCCTCTCACACTCCAAAGACGCACAGGTGTGTCGGTTAATTGGTTTTGTAAATTGTCCCTCGGGTGTAGGATAGTGCTAGAGTACAGGGATCGCTGGTCTGTGCGGGCACGTTGGGCTGAAGGACCTGGTTCCCACGCTCGATAACTCCATGACCCTATCATGGGTTGGTAACAAAGTGCTCATGTGCGTTCAACACATTAAAAAGATTTCACACATTAAAAAGATGCAGCTTGGAAACAAGACCTTCGGCCGTCTGAGTCCGCACCAGCCAGCGATCACCCTGTACACTTGCCCACGCCGACCAATATGCCCCTTCTACACTAGTCCCACCTGCCTGCATTTGGCCCATGTCCCTCCAAACCTGTCCTGACCACTGCTTCTTAAAAGTTGCAATAGTCCCTGCGAATGGGGCATGTTGTTCGGCATGGGGAGGTTGGGCCGAATGGCCTGTTTCCACCGTGTACAACTGTGACAATATTTGTTCTGGGTTCTGTCGAAGACTTTAATGGCAGTTTTTTTGTCATTTGGCGTAAGGGGCTGATATAGTTTTCCTTTCATTCAAAAGAAATTGCTGACATTTTTCCAGTTTAATGACGTATTATTTTTCTCCCTTAAGTAAAAGAGCAGTGTATATCATAAGACAATTGTATATTCTGCTGCACTGTTCTTGCAGAGTTGTGCATTGCAGTATTTGACAAACATTGTACACACATTGGGAGTAGGCACTGCTTGGAGGGTGGAGTTTGGTGGGACTCGTGTTAAACCAGCAGCACAATCTGTTCGTCTTTGCTATGTTTAGTTTAGTTTAGTTTAGAGATACAACGTGGAAACAGGCCCTTCTGCCCACAGTCTTAGAATAAAGGGAAGGCCATTTAAAACTGAGGTGAGAAAAAACGTTTTCACCCAGAGAGTTGTGAATTTGTGGAATTCTCTGCCACAGAGGGCAGTGGAGGCCAAATCACTGGATGGATTAAAGAGAGAGTTAGATAGAGCTCTAGGGGCTAGCGGAATCAAGGGATGCTCAGAAGGCAGTGGAGGCCAGTTCGTTGGATGCTTTCAAGAGAGAGCTGGATAGAGCTCTTAAGGATAGCGGAGTGAGGGGGTATGGGGGGAAGGCAGGAACGGGGTATTGATTGAGAGTGATCAGCCATGATCGCATTGAATGGCGGTGCTGGCTCGAAGGGCTGAATGGCCTACTCCTGCACCTATTGTCTATTGTCTATTGTCTATTGATATGGGGAGAAGGCAGGCGCGGGTTACTGATTGTGGATGATCAGCCATGATCACAATGAATGGCGGTGCTGGCTCGAAGGGCCAAATGGCCTCCTCCTGCACCTATTTTCTATGTTTCTATGTTTCTATGTTTCTACTTGTACCGAAGTACAGTGAAAAGGTTTTGTTCTTTACAGTGAAAGATAATACATGATTACAATGGAGCCATAGTGAGGCCCGCCGGAAATTGGAGGAACAGCACCTCATATTTCGCCTGGGCAGTTTGCAGCCCAGTGGTATGAACATCGACTTCTCCAACTTTACATAGTTCCTCTGTCCCTCTCTTCCCCTCCTCCTTCCCAGATCTCCCTCTATCTTCCTGTCTCCACCTATATCCTTCCTTTGTCCCGCCCCCCTTACATCAGTCTGAAGAAGGGTCTCGACCCGAAACGTCACCCATTCCTTCTCTCCCGAGATGCTGCCTGACCTGCTGAGTTACTCCAGCATTTTGTGAATAAATACCTTCGATTTGTACCAGCATCTGCAGTTATTTTCTTATATTACAATGGAGCCATTCACAGTGTATAGATACATCAGTGAACCAGCATCTGCAGTTGCTATTTATTTTACATTGCCTTGCATGGCAGAGTTGAAGACAGAAGTGAAGGAAGGGTTAACCGCAGTGAACTCTGTCCCATCGGGGAATGTGTGTGACTTTCTTGTGCAGGACTACCATACAATTAAAGACTGGATGTCAAAGCGCAGTGGAAAGAGGAGGAATAAGCTGGTTGTAACGCCATTGGGAAGTACCTGCCTGCTGGTTGCATCTGCTTGAACAGAAATGAAATTAGGGATGGATCAAAGAAAAGAGAGCACATGGCCGCTTGGCCTCTGCAAAGCTCTGAAGAGACTTGTGCGTTGTGGCACTTACCCGCACCCACTCTCGAGAAGAGGGCAGAGGTGGCACGGTGGTGCCGCTGTGGAGTTACTGCCTTATGGCCCCAGAGACCCGGGTACCATCCTGACTACGGGCGCTGTCTGCACAGAGTTTGCACGTTCTCCCCTGTGACCACGTGGGTTTTCTCCGGGTGCTCCGGTTTCCTCCCACACTCCAAAGACGCGCAGGTCTGTACGTTGATTGGCTTTGGTAAAGTCGTAAATTGTCCCTGGTGTGTGTGTGGGACGGTGTTGGTGTGCGGGGATCGCTGGTCGGCGTGGACTCGGTGGGCCGAAGAGCCTGTCGAGGATCGCTGGTCGGTGTAGACTCGGTGGGCCGAAGAGCCTGTCGAGGATCGCTGGTCGGTGTAGACTCGGTGGGCCGAAGAGCCTGTCGAGGATCGCTGGTCGGTGTAGACTCGGTGGGCCGAAGAGCCTGTTTCCGCGCTGCATCTCTAAACTAAACCAGAGCTGCCTTGAGTTGCAAGTGTGTGGAAGATCGTAATTCATAGAGGCCGAGGTGCATACAAGGAATTACTCCGGTTTACACATCGTTTTTCCAGTTGCCTTGGTTCCAGAGCCTTGCTGGATTATCTGAAAAGTGTGCAGTCAAGATTTACGAGGACGTTGGCAAGACTTCAAGGCCTGAGCTACACAGGGAGAGGTTGAGTAGGCTGGGACTTTATCCCGTGGAGGGTAGGAGGCTGAGCAGTGATCTTATAAAGGTGCACAAGATCATGAGAGGAATAGAAAGGATAAATGCTTGTTACCCGGAGTAGGGGAATCAAAAACCAGAGGACAAAGGTTTACGGTGAGGGAGGGAAAGGTTTAATGGGAACCTGAGGATTAACCTTTTTCACACAAAGGGTGGTGGGTGTGTGACACGAGCTGCTGGAGGAGGTAGTTGAGGCAGGGACTATAGGCAGCAGTCATCGTCATGGTTGCTATCCCTCGAGGTCGAGGATAATAGACAATAGACAATAGGTGCAGGAGGAGGCCATTCAGCCCTTCGAGCCAGCACTGCCATTCAATGTGATCATGGCTGATCATTCTCAATCAGTACCCCGTTCCTGCCTTCTCCCCATACCCCCTGACTCCGCTATCCTTAAGAGCTCTATCTAGCTCTCTCTCGAATGCATTCAGAGAATTGGCCTCCACTGCCTTCTGAGGCAGAGAATTTCACAGATTCACAACTCTCTGACTGAAAAAGTTTTTCCTCATCTCCGTTCTAAATGGCCTACCCCTTATTCTTAAACTGTGGCCCCTGGTTCTGGACTCCCCCAACATTGGGAACATGTTTCCTGCCTCTAACGTGTCCAACCCCTTAATAATCTTATACGTTTCGATAAGATCTCCTCTCATCCTTCTAAATTCCAGTGTATCTTAATTCAGCGAACTCATTGTTTCTAAAATATGCGGTTTTAAGTTATATGGGAGGATATTTTTATATCTATTTTTGATCGGTTCCATGCCAACAGCAGCTAAGGGTGTTCAATAGATCCCTAATGATGCTTCCACTCGAGGACAGTTAAAGTTGACATCATGAGATTAGCTTTAACATGAAGCTATCTGCACCTTACTATCAAAGGTCCCACGTCAGTTGTAAACTCGTCTCCTGTGAGCTGCCTTCAGCAGTAACCTCCTTACTCTGGGGAAGCGATGGGTAGAGAACCTTGCCAACTCTGAGACAGAGGCGATGCCATGTTAATAATAATAATAATAATAATAATATTCATTTATTGTCATTGCAACGAGTACAACGAAATTAAAAAATAGCAATCCTGACGGTGCGTAAAAACATATATGCAATAAATGCAAAACAAATAAATACAAACATATTAAATACAAATGTTTTAACAGTGTTGCCTAGTGCAGAAAGTAGTGTTCAGTTCTCGTATGGCCCTGGGGTGAAAACTGTTCTTAAGTCTGTTTGTTCGGGATTTGATCGACCTGAAACGTCGACCAGAGGGCAGATGAACAAACAGACGGTGGCCGGGGTGGGATGGATCTTTTATTATTTTGCCTGCTCTACTGAGGCAGCGTAGGCTGAACAGGTGCTCCAGGGAGGGCAGTGAGCAGCCGATGATCTTCTGGGCCGTCGTGATGACCCTCTGAAGGGCCTTCCTGTCCTTTTCTGAGCAGCTGGCATACCATGTGGTTATACAGTATGCCAGCACACTCTCGATGGAGCAGCGATAGAAGGACATCATGAGCTTCTCCTGCAGGTTGGTCTTCCTGAGGATCCTCAGGAAGTGGAGTCTCTGCTGTGCCTTCTTCACTGTGGTGATGGTGTTGGTAGACCAGGTAAGATCCTCTGCGATGTGCGTACCCAGGAACCTGAAAGCGGGTACCCTTTCCACACAGACCCCATTGATGTAGAGTGGGTCGTGTTCTGCACTGGTTTTCCTGAAGTCTATTATCGTGAAGGGAAGTCTGTGTCTCACACTGCGCCAAACATCGATGTCATAGAGGTCCACAGCTGACAACTGTCCGAGCAGCTGGCTCCTCTAATACGGACTCAACGCATCGATCTGTAAATTGATTTAGAGTCATCGAGTCGTACATTGTGGAAACAGGCCCTCCGGCCCAACCTGCCCACACCGGCCAACATGTACAGGGCATTGGTGAGACCACACCTGGAGTATTGCGTACAGTTTTGGTCTCCTAATCTGAGCAAATACATTCTTGCCATAGATGGAGTACAGAGAAGGTTCACCAGATTGATTCCTGGGATGGCAGGACTTTCATACGAAGAAAGACTGGATAGACTCGGCTTGTACTCGCTGGAATTTAGATGATTGAGGGGGGATCTTATAGAAACTTACAAAATTCTTAAGGGGTTGGACAGGCTAGATGCAGGAAGATTGTTCCCGATGTTGGGGAAGTCCAGAACAAGGGGTCACATTTTAAGGATAAGGGGGAAGTCTTTTAGGACCGAGATGAGAAAGTTTCTTTTTCACACACAGAGTGGTGAATCTGTGGAATTCTCTGCCACAGAAGGTAGTTGAGGCCAGTTCATTGGCTATATTTAAGAGGGAGTTAGATGTGGCCCTTGTGGCTAAAGGGATCAGGGGGTATGGAGAGAAGGCAGGTATGGGATACTGAATTGGATGATCAGCCATGATCATATTGAATGGCGGTGCAGGCTCGAATGGCCGAATGGCCTACTCCTGCACCTACTTTCTATGTTTCTATGTTTCTATCTGCACTAGTCCCACCTGCCTGTGTTTAGCCCATATCCCTCTAAACCTGTCCTATCCATGTACCTGTCTAAATGTCGCGACAGTCCCTGCCTCAACTACCTCCTCCGGCAGCTCATTCCATACACCCACCTCCCTTTGTGTGAAAACGTTACCCCTCAAGTTCCTATTCAATCTTTTTCCCCCATCACATTGAAACTTTGGCCTCTGGCCCTCAGTTCCCCTACTCCGGGCAAAAGACTGTGCGTCTACCCGATCTATTCCTCTCATGATTTAGCACACCTCTACGAGATCACCCCTCATCCTCCTGCGCTCCAAGGAACAGAGACCCCAGCTTGCTCAACCTCTCCCTGGAGCTCAGGCAATCGAGTCCTGGCAACTTCCTCGTAAATCCTCTCTGCGCCCTTTCCAGCCTGGCAGCGTTCGGCAGCAACTTACATTGGTTGCGAGCCGTCTGAACGCCACAACTACCTGCTTGTAGTGTTGGGATTTGCACAGAAAAAAACCAACGTGTCTTTTCGTCTCTGCACATCCAGAGAAATGTACTGAAAGGGGCTAGTTAATTCACACGAGGAAAGGAATTGTGTGGACCATCTGATTTTCCCCTGGTAGTCCGATCTCCCTCTCTGGACAATCGTAATTCCAAGTAATTTGTGAAAGAAATAAGAGCCATATTTTATTACAGGCAATAAAATCATTTCTTCATTCAATTACTTCCCTGGCTATGAAGTGTGATGTTTGCCCCATGGGGAAGGATTGAAGGATATTCTTAAGGCTATAGGATATAGGATTAAGGATATAGATAGATTATTGATTAGTAAAAGGGTGTCAGGGGTTATGGGGAGAAGACAGGAGAATGGTTCCATTCAGATTATTGTCAAGTGTATCGAGGTACAGTGAAAAGCTTTTGTTGCGTGCTGTCCTGTTAGTGGAAAGATTTTTTTAGATTTTTTAGATTTAGAGATACAGCGCGGAAACAGGCCCTTCGGCCCACCGGGTCCACGCCGCCCAGCGATCCCCGCACACTAACACTATCCTACACCCACTAGGGACAATTTTTACATTTGCCCAGCCAATTAACCGACAAACCTGCACGTCTTTGGAGTGTGGGAGGAAACCGAAGATCTCGGATAAAACCCACGCAGGTCACGGGGAGAACGTACAAACTCCGTACAGACGGCGCCCGTAGTCAGGATCGAACCTGAGTCTCCGGCGCTGCATTCGCTGTAAGGCAGCAACTCTACCGTTGTGACACCACATGATTACAATCGAGCCATTTACAGTGTACAGATACGTGACAAGGGAATAACATAGGGTTGAGAGGGAAAGACAGATCAGCCATGATTAAATGGCGGAGTAGTCTTGATGGGCCGAATGGCCTAATCCCTGCTCCTAGCACTTATGAACTTATGTTCTCCAGAGTTGCTGCCTGACCGGCTGAGTTACTCCAGTGCTTTGTGTCTTTTTCTGTACACCAGCATCTGCAGTTAGACAAAAGACAATAGATAATAGGTGCAGGAGGAGGCCATTCGGCCCTTCGAGCCAGCACCGCCATTCAATGTGATCATGGCTGATCATTCTCAATCAGTACCCCGTTCCTGCCTTCTCCCCATACCCCCTGACTCCGCTATCCTTGAGAGCTCTATCCAGCTCTCTCTTGAATGCATTCAGAGAATTGGCCTCCACTGCCTTCTGAGGCAGAGAATTCCACAGATTCACAACTCTCTGACTGAAAAGATTTTTCCTCATCTCAGTTCTAAATGGCCTACCCCTTATTCTTAAACTGTGGCCCCTGGTTCTGGACCCCCCCCCCCCCCCCAACATTGGGAACATGTTTCCTGCCTCTAACGTGTCCAACCCCTTAATAATCTTATTGCCCTCGCAGGTTCTTATTGAATCTTTCTCTTTATTTCTCTTGATGAAACTCTTTCCCAGAGTAGGGGAATCGAGGGCCAGAGGGGAAAAGATTTGATAGGAATTTGAGGGGTAACTTTTTCACACACAGGGTGGCATGTGTACGGAACGAGCTGCCAGAGGAGGTAGTTGAGGCTGGGACTATCCCAACGTTTAAGCAACAGTTGGACAGGTACATGGACAGGACAGGTTTGGAGGGATATGGGCCAAATGCAGGCAGTCGGGACTAGTGTAGGTGGGACATGTTGGCCGGTGTGGGCAAGTTGGGCTGAAGGGCCTGTTGTTGTATGACTCTACGAGTCGATAACTTAGGAGCATGTGGAAGCAAACACTGGTGAATTGCCTGCTCCCTGGATCAACGACGGTCTTGATTTTTATTTCTCATTGCCGATGATAAAGGAAATATAATAATGGACACCAGCAAACACTGAGGGCATTGACCCGCGGGGCAGTGAAGTGCACCGCCATTGTAAAGTAACCATGACGACCACACACAGGTTCCTGACACCAGCGTCAGAGTCTGAAACATTTCATTTTGTTCCCCGCATTAGTGCGAGTTATTCCGAGGAAGAGGTTTAACTAATGGGAAACGTGGGCAACGAGCAAACTGTAGATCGTTGAATTACTGCCACAAACCTATTGATCTCCCGGTCGCTGAATGCTCGAACTGCCCCTCCCATTCCCACACTGACCTTTCCGATCTGGGCCTCCTTCATGGTCAGACTGAGGCCCGGCACAAATTGGAGGAACAGCGCCTCACATTTCGCTTGGGCAGCTCACACCCCAGTCTCAAGAAGGGTCTCGACCCGAAACGTCACCCATTCCTTCTCTCCCGAGATGCTGCCTGACCTGCTGAGTTACTCCAGCATTTTGTGAATAAACACCTTCGATTTGTACCAGCATCTGCAGTTATTTTCTTATATTACACCCCAGTCAAGTCAAGTCAATTTTATTTGTATAGGAAGGATGTCGACAAAATGGAGAGGGTACAGAGGAGAATTACTAGAATGTTGCCTGGGTTTCAGCACTTAAGCTACAGAGAGAGGTTGAACAGGTTGGGTCTTTATTCTTTGGAGCGTAGAAGGTTGAGGGGGGACTTGATAGAGGTTTTTAAAATTTTAAGAGGGACGGACAGAGTTGACGTGGGTAGGCTTTTCCCTTTGAGAGTGGGGAAGATTCCAACAAGGGGACATAGCTTCAGAATTGAGGGACAAAAGTTTAGGGATAACATGAGGGGTAACTTCTTTACTCAGAGGGTGGTGGCTGTATGGAATGGGCTTCCGGTGGAAGTGGTGGAGGCTGGCTCGATTTTATTATTTAAGAGTAAATTGGATAGGTATATGGATAAGAGGGGATTAGAGGGTTATGGTCTGAGAGCAGGTAGATGAGACTAGGTCAGGGAGAGTGGTCGGCGTGGACTGGTAGGGCCGAACGGGCCTGTTTCCGTGCTGTAGTTGTTATATGGTTATAGCACATTTAAAAACAACCCACGTTGACCAAAGTGCTGTACATCAGTTCAGGTACTAAGAAACGAACATACAATGGCACACAAACATAACAGCACCTACATAAACATTTCACCGCGCCCCCTCATAGGGCCTCAAACGCTAGGGAGTAGAAACAGGTTTTTGAGCCTGGACTTAAAGGAGTCAATGGAGGGGGCAGTTCTGATGGGGAGAGGGATGCTGTTCCACAGTCTAGGAGCTGCAACCACAAAAGCGCGGTCACCCCTGAGCTTAAGCCTAGACCGCGGGATAGTGAGTAGCCCCAAGTCGGCCAGCGGTATGAACATTGACTTCTCTAACTTCAAGTAGCCCTTGCTTTCCCCCTCTCTCCATCCTCTCCCCATTCCCAGTTCTCCTACCAGTGTTAAATAGACAATAGACAATAGACAATAGGTGCAGGAGGAGGCCATTCTACCCTTCGAGCCAGCACCGCCATTCAATGTGATCATGGCTGACCATTCTCAATCAGTACCCCCGTTCCTGCCTTCTCCCCATACCCCCTGACTCCGCTATCCTTAAGAGCTCTATCCAGCTCTCTCTTGAATGCATTCAGAGAATTGGCCTCCACTGCCTTCTGAGGCAGAGAATTCCACAGATTCACAACTCTCTGACTGAAAAAGTTTTTCCTCATCTCAGTTCTAAATGGCCTACCCCTTATTCTTAAACTGTGGCCCCTGGTTCTGGACTCCCCCAACATTGGGAACAATGTTTCCTGCCTCTAACGTGTCCAACCCCTTAATAATATTATACGTTTCGATAAGATCTCCTCTCATCCTTCTAAATTCCAGTGTATACAAGTATACATTCTATCTCTGTACCACCCACTCCCCTGACATCAGTCTGAAGAAGGGTCTCGACCCAAAACGTCACCCATTCCTTCTCTCCAGAGATACTGGTCAGAGATGAGTTACTCCAGCATTTTGTGTCTTTCCCTTGCCTCTGCGGTTCTGGGGGTTGTTGCTCTTCAAGCAAAGCTCCATTGGCGTTCAGCTCTCCATTTAGGTCGATGGAGTCGTCCAGCATGGAAACAGGCCCTTTGTATCTTCCTCAGCCACCTCTCCCGACAGTACGTTCCAGTCTCTAACGAACTAACCTCTGTGCAAAAAAGACTTGTCCAGCACATCTCATAGAGTCACGCACAGAGTCACACAACGCAGAAACAAGCCTTCCAGCCCAACTTTAGTTTTTCAGTTTAGTTTAGCGATACAGCGCGGAAACAGGCCCTTCGTCTCAACGAGCCCGCACCGACCAGCGATCCCCGCATACAAACGCTGTCCTGCGCACACTGGGGTCAATTTTATGATTTTACCAAGCCAATTAACCTACAAACCCAGAGGTCTGCAGGAGGAACCCGAAGCTGCCGGAGAAAACCAACGCAGGTCACGGGGAGAATGTAGAAACAGGTTCTTCGCCCAACTTGTCCACACCAACCAACATGCCCCATCTACACCAGTCCCACCTGCCGGTATTTGGCTCATATCCCTCTGAACCTGTCCTATCCATGTACCTGTCTAAACGTTGCAATAGTCCCTGCCTCAACTACCTCCTCTGGCAGCTCGTTCCATACACCCACCACCCTCTGTGTAAACAAAAAAAATGTCACCCCTAGGTTCCTGTTAAATCTTCACCCCCTCACCTTAAACCTGTGTCCTCTGCTTCTCAGTCGACCTACTACTGCAGGGCACAAGACTCTGTGCGTTTACCCAATCTCTTCCTCTCATGATTTTGGACACCTCCATAAGATCACCTCTCATCCTCCTGCGCTCCAAGGAATAGAGTCCCAGCCTGCTCAACATCTCCCCCCAGCTCAGACCCTCGAGTCCTGGCAACATCCTCGTAAATCTTCTTTGCACCCTTTCCAGCTTGAAATCCATCTTTCCCACAACATGGCGCCCAGAACTGAACGCAACGCTCTAAATGGGGCCTGTTTCCACGCTGTGTGGCTCTATGACTCTCATAAGGCTGGCAAGATTAACTGCAACGACAGGAAGACTAGCTTATGACTGGCACTAAATCAGGCATTAAGTCCCCCCTAAAGGAGATGGGGTAGATTAAACCCTTGGAGAAATTTTCACTTTTTGTTGTGAATCTGTGGGATTCTCTGCCGCAGAAGGCAGTGGGGGCCAATTCTCTGAATGCATTCAAGAGAGAGCTAGATAGAGCTCTTAAGGATAGCGGAGTCAGGGGGTATGGGGAGAAGGCAGGAACGGGGTACTGATTGAGAATGATCAGCCATGATCACATTGAATGGCGGTGCTGGCTCGAAGGGCTGAATGGCCTCCTCCTGCACCTATTGTCTATTGTCTATTGTCTATTACCCTCGACCTCGAGGGATAGCCACCATGACGATGACTGCTGCCTATAGTCCCTGCCTCAACTACCTCCTCCAGCAGCTCGTGTCACACATCGACCGCCCTTTGTGTGAAAAAGTTAATCCTCAGGTTCCCATTAAACCTTTCCCTCCCTCACCGTAATCCTTTGTCCTCTGGTTTTTGATTCCCCTACTCCGAGTAACAAGCATTTATCCTTTCTATTCCTCTCATGATCTTGTGCACCTTTATAAGATCACTGCTCAGCCTCCTACCCTCCACGGGATAAAGTCCCAGCCTACTCAACCTCTCCCTGTGTAGCTCAGGCCTTGAAGTCTTGCCAACGTCCTCGTAAATCTTGACTGCACACTTTTCAGATAATCCAGCAAGGCTCTGGAACCAAGGCAACTGGAAAAACGATGTGTAAACCGGAGTAATTCCTTGTATGCGCCTCGGCCTCTATGAATTACGATCTTCCACACACTTGCAACTCAAGCAGCTCTGGTTTAGGTTTAGAGATTGTTTAATTTTAGTTTGTTGTGAATCTGTGGGATTCTCTGCCACAGAAGGCAGTGGGGGCCGATTCACTGGATGTTTTCCAGAGAGAGTTAGATGTGGCCTTTTAGGGGCTAATGGAATCAAGGGATACGGGGAGAAAGCAGGAACGGGGGTACTGATTGTGGATGATCAGCCACGATCACATTGAATGCCAGTGCTGGCTCGTAAGGGCCGAATGGCCTCCTCCTGCACCTGTTTTCTATGTTTTCTCTGTCTTATGTTTTCTATGGATCATCAAAGGGTGACGACCGCATCCTAATATCTGGCTTTTCAGTGGAGATTGAAACCTGGATTGGGCAAATGATGCCTTTGTGCAGCTGTGTGCCAGGGATGTGGATGGTACACGCTAAACCTTGTCAGTCTTTGCAGCTCGTAATTATCTTCACCAGCAGGAGTCAACTATTCTACAACCAGAAGTGCAAATTAAAGACTCTGTAATCCATCATCGCTGTTGGAGGATGTGCAGAGAATAAAATGTTCGCATGTGTTTTCTTCTCTCTCTCTCTCTCTCTCTCTCTCTCTCTCTCTCTCTCTCTCTCTCTCTCTCTCTCTCTCTCTCTCTCTCTCTCTCTCTCTCTCTCTCTCTCTCTCTCTCTCTCTCTCTCTCTCTCTCTCTCTCTCTCTCTCTCTCTCTCTCTCTCTCTCTCTCTCTCCTCTCTCCCTCTCTCCCTCTCTCCCTCCCTCTCTCTCTCTCCCTCCCCCCTCCCCCTCTCTCTCTCCCTCCCCCCCCCCCTCCCCCTCTCCCTCCCTCCCCTCTCTCCCTCCCTCCCTCTCCCTCTCCCTCTCCCCCCCCTCCCACCCTCAACTCTCCTCCCTTCCCTTAACTGTACAACTTATCGAATAGCGAAAGGCCTGGATGGAGTGGATGTGGAGAGGATGTTTCCACTAGTGGGAGAGTCTAGGACCAGAGGTCACAGCCTCCGAATTAAAGGACGCACCTTTAGAACTGAGATGAGGAGGAATTTCTTTAGTCATAGGATGGTGAATCTGTGGAATTCATTGCCTCAGAAGGCTGTGGATATTTCGAAAGCCGAGATTGATCGGTTCTTGATTAGTACGGGTGGAAGGGGTTATTGGCAGAAGGCAAGAGAAAGGGGTTGTGAGGGAAAGTTAGATCAGCCATGATTGAATGGCGGAGTAGACCTGATGGGCCGAATGGCCTAATTCAGCTCCAAGAACTCATGAACATAAATGGTATCAAGGCATCTGACCATTACATGATCGTCCTTGATGTGATTATGGGCTCCATGTTTTGGGATAACACCAGTACTCTTAAGAGTGCAGGAAGCAACTCCAGATGCTGGTTTAGTTAAGTTGAGTTTGATTTTAGTTTATTGTCATGTGTATTTTACAGTGGAAAGCGTTTGTTGCGTGCTAACCCAGCCAGCGGAAAGACAATACATGATTACAGTCGAGCCGTCCACGGTGAAGATAGCCACAGTGCTGGAATATCTCAGCGGGTCAGGCAGCATCTCTGGAGGAAAGGAAAAGGTGACCTATTGGGTCGAGACCTTTCTTCAGACTGGAATCCAGACCCGAAACGTCACCTTTTCTCCAGAGATGCTGTCTGACCCATTCAGTTACTCCAGCTTTTTATGTCTATCAGCAGTAGTCCAAGCCCAGTTTTGATCCGATACCTTGCCGATCATTTGGATAGTCCTAGAATCTTAGCTGTACAGCAGAGAAACAGACCGACATTGTCCGAGCTGACCAACGAACCATTCTGGATTAACTGCATTTACCCGCATTTGCCCCCTATCACTCCAAACCCTTCCTATCCATATATTCTGTTTAGACTTTAGACCTTATAGATACAGCACGGAAACTGGCCCTTCGGCCCACCGAGTCAATGCCGACCAGCGATCACCACGTCCACTAACACTATCCTACACACGAGGGATGATTTACAATTTTACCAAAGGCAATTAATAAATTTTACCAAAGGCAATTACCGAAGCCAATTAATCTATCAACCTGTACGTCTTTGGAGTGTGAGTGGAAACCAAAGCACCCGGAGAAAACCCACGCAGGTCACGGGGAGAACATATAAATTCCGTTCAGACAGCACCCGTAGTCAGGATGGAACCTGGGTCTCTGACACTGCAAGGCAGCACCACCTTTGTAAATGATGCACATATAATTTGGGTAGGAAAATAACTGCAGATGCTGGTACAAATCGAAGGTATCACAAAATGCTGGAGTAACTCAGCAGGTCAGGCAGCATCTCAGGTGAGAAGGAATGGGTGACGTTTCGGGTCGAAACCCGTCTTCAGATTGATGTCAGGGGGGCGGGACAAAGGAAGGATATAGGTGGAGACAGGAAGATAGAGGGAGGTCTGGGAAGGAGGAGGGGAAGAGAGGGACAAAGGAACTATCTAAAGTTGGAGAGGTCAATGTTCATACCACTGGGCTGCAAGCTGCCCAGGCGAAATATGAGGTGCTATTCCTCCAATTTGCAGTGGGCCTCACTATGGCACTGGAGGAGGCCCATGACAGAAAGGTCAGACTGGGAGTGGGAGGGGATTTAACAGAGGTGGCTGTGGTAGCGAGACTGGGTCAAAACGTGGTCGTAGAGTAGGAGGGGCAGGAGGAATCACAGAGGGCGAGAGGCGAGAGAGCTTGTTGCTAAACCCTCGTAGAAGAGAGGAGGAGAACTTCTTCAAAGCAGACATACCTTGAGGAGAAATGGCAGTGGAGCGGCAAGTTGTGCAGGAAAAAAACTGCAGATGCTGGGACAAATCGAAGGTATCACAAAATGCTGGAGTAACTCAGCGGGTCAGGCAGCATCTCTGGAGAACATGGACAGGTGACGTTTCACAGAGCGATGGAGTAACTCAGCGGGTCAGGCAGCATCTGTGGAGAACATGGATTGGGTGACGTTTCACAGAGTGCTGGAGTAACTCAGCGGGTCAGGCAGCATCTCTGGAGAGAAGGAATGGGTGACGTTTCGGGTTTTAACAGACGTGGCTGTGGTGGCGAGTTTTTGGGTCTAAACGTGGTCGTAGATTTTAACAGACACATTTCAGTTCACGCACGAAGTGGCCGCAGGCTGTGTCGACTTGCTGCTACAATTTTCTTGCAATTTCTTGACTCAACTGCTCGAATCAAGGAGCCAGCATGATGGGATTTGCAAGTAATAGCCAAACTGCTTAAAATAGCCTGCGCTGAAGTTTAATAAAGTCTAAATCCTTTTTCATTGAAACCTTATATGATGAGGAATTCTGAAAACAATTCGGTGGAAGTCTGGGTAGAAATTCCAACTTTAATTTTCACTGAAATCCTCAGGCAACAATAGTTCATATGCAGGTTCATGAAATAACTTGTAAAATGAGTCTTCATCATATGTTATTATCTAGTTAACCAGCTCAAAAAAAAAGAAAGAACTAGCCTCATATTGACTGGGGACGAACTGATTTTTTTTCCATTCCACCCTCGTATTTTTCTTTATTTCTTTGGGAGTGCTGATTATTGTTCAAATTGGCCTTAAGGTGGTATTAATAAGTCAGCATCGGGCAGCACGGTGGTGCAACGGTAGAGTTACTGCCTCACAGCGCCGGAGACCACAGGTGCTGTCCGCGCGGAGTTTGTACGTTCTCCCCGTGATCGCCCTCCCACACTCCAATGACGTACGGGTTTGTAGGTTTATTGGCTTCTGTAAATTATACATTGGAGGAGGCCCATGACAGAAAGGTCAGACTGGGAGTGGGAGGGGATTTAACAGAGGTGGCTGTGGTAGCGAGACTGGGTCAAAACGTGGTCGTAGAGTAGGAGGGGCAGGAGGAATCACAGAGGGGGAGCGGCGAGAGAGCTTGGTGCTAAAACCCTCGTCGAAGAGAGGGGGAGAACTTCTTCAAAGTAGACATACCTTGAGGAGAAATCGCAGTGGAGAGGCAAGTTGTGTAGGAAAAAAACAGCAGATGCTGGTACAAATGGAAGGTATCACAAAATGCTAGAGTAACTCAGCGGGTCAGGCAGCATCTCTGGAGAACATGGATAGGTGACGTTTCACAGAGTGCTGGAGTAACTCAGCGGGTCAGGCAGCATCTCTGGAGAACATGGATAGGTGACGTTTCACAGAGTGCTGGAGTAACTCAGCGGGTCAGGCAGCATCTCTGGAGAACATGGATAGGTGACGTTTCACAGAGTGCTGGAGTAACTCAGCGGGTCAGCGCGCCGGAGACACGGGCTCGATCCTGACCACGGGTGCTGTCCGCGCGGAGTTTGTACGTTCTCCCCGTGACCGCCTTTGTCGTCTCTTCCCATACTCCAATGGCGTACGGGTTTGTAGGTTTATTGGCTTCTGTAAATTATCCCTTGTCCGTAGTGTGTGTGTGGGATAGTATTAGTGTACGGTGTGATCGCTGGTCGGCACGGCCTCAGTGGGCCGAAGGGCCTGTTTCCACGCTTGTATCTCTGAAGTAAAGTGAAGCCTGAATGTGCTGGAAGGTGAATTGGGTTGGTGTCTCTTGAATGGCGCCTGGCTCAATAGACAATAGGTGCAGGAGGATGCCTTTCGGCCCTTCGAGCCAGCACCGCCATTCAATGTGATCACGGCTGATCATTCTCAATCAGTACCCCGTTCCTGCCTTCTCCCCATACCCCCTGACTCCACTATCCTTAAGAGTTCTATCTAGCTCTCTCTTGAATGCATTCAGGGAATTGGCCTCCACTGCCTTCTGAGGCAGAGAATTCCATACATTTACAACTCTCTGACTGAAAAAGATTTTCCTCATCTCCGTTCTAAATGGCCTACCCCTTATTCTTAAACTGTGGCCCATTGTTCTGGACTCCCCCAACATTGGGAACATGTTTTCTGCCTCCAACGTGTCCAACCCCTTAATAATCTTCTATGTTTCAATAAGGTCCCCTCTCATCCTTCTAAATTCCAGTGTATACAAGCCTAGTCGCTCCAGTCTTTCAACATATGACAGTCCCGCTATCCTTAAGAGCTCTATCTAGTTCTCTTTTGAATGCATTCAGAGAATTGGCCTCCACTGCCTTCTGAGGCAGAGAATTCCACAGATTCACAACTCTCTGACTGAGACTCGTTAAATGTTCTCAGGAAGGAACTGCAGATGCTGGTTTAAACCAAAGATAGACGCAAGATGTTGCAGTACCTCAGCGGGCCAGGCAGCATCTGCGGAGAGATGGAATGGGTGACGTTTGGGGGTCGAGGCCCCAGTCTGAAGAAACTAAATGAACTCATTATCACCCAGCCCACAGCCAACAACGGACCATTGTGGGCTCCAGCTTTCCTTGATCATCGTTGCTTTTTGCATGTCTTTTCATCTACATCTCTCTACATCACTGTCAAGTCTACTTTATTAGTCACGTACACATACACGATGTGCAGTGAAATGAAAGTGGCAATGCCTGCGGATTGTGCTAAAACTACTAAAAATACAGAATAGAAATTTTATTTTTAAAAAGACGCAACACAAAAAATAAATTAATACAACAAATTAGTCCCTGGTGATATAATAGTTAACAGTCCTGATGGCCTGTGGGAAGAAACTCCGTCTCATCCTCTCCGTTTTCACAGCGTGACAGCGGAGGCGTTTGCCTGACCGTAGCAGCTGGAACAGTCCGTTGCTGGGGTGGCAGGGGTCCCCCATAATGTTGCTGGCTCTGGATCTGCACCTCCTGATGTATAGGTCCTGCAGGGGGGCGAGTGTAGTTCCCATGGTGCGTTCAGCCGAACGCACTACTCTCTGCAGGGCCTTCCTGTCCTGGGCAGAGCTGTTCCCAAACCAGACTGTGTTGTTACTGGACAGGATGCTCTCTACAGCCCCAGAGTAGAAGCAATGAAGGATCCTCAGAGACACTCTGAATTTCCTCAGCTGTCTGAGGTGGTAAAGGCGCTGCTTTGCCTTACCCACCAGGGCGGCAATGTGTGTTGTCCATGTCAGATCCTCTGTGATGTGGACTCCCAGGTATTTAAAACTGCTCACCCTATCCACAGTAGACCCATTTATCTCCAGTGGCGTGTACGTCCTTGGATGTTGAGCCCTTCTAAAGTCCACAATCAGCTCCTTAGTTTTTGTGACATTCAAGAGGAGGCTGTTGTCCTGACACCAGAGTGCCAGATCAGCCACCTCCTCCCGGTAGGCCTTCTCATCGTTGTTGGAGATCCGGCCCACCACCACAGTGTCATCAGCAAACTTGATGATGGAGTTGGAGCTGAACCTGGCCCCACAGTCATGTGTGTACAGGGAGTACAGTAGGGGGCTAAGGACGCAACCCTGGGGAGGATCCTGTGTTCCATCTTGACCACTTGGGGCCTGGCGGTGAGAAAGTCCAGGACCCAGGCACACTGTCTATAATCTCTCGGCTCCCTCTCCCCTGACTCTCAGTCTGAAGAAGGGTCTCGAACCGAAACGTCACCCGTTCCTTCTCTCTAGAGATGCTGCCTGTCCCCGCTGAGTTACTCCGGCATTTTGTGTCTGTGTTCTCACACTGACACCGTTGTCAGCTCTCCTGGAAGTAGCAGAACACTGCAATCCGCAGCCAAGAAAGGCGTTGTTTTTAACGCAGAGCAGCTTCACAATTTCACTGCTGGATGTCAAATGGTAAGAGGCGCAGTTCCCAATCCACATAATTAACCGTTAGCTCAACTTGGACGCGGTATTGCACGGGCATAAATTACTATAATCGTGTTGCTTCTGTCTCCCTCCATCCTAATTAATTCGTAAGCGAGTCTTCCTCCCTTCACTACATTAGTACTTAGGGCTAATGGGAAATGAACCGAAGATACCCTTGAACTAATCTCTATGCGCGGGTCGGTAGGTTCGACAAGGCCAAGGGGGTGCTACCATGAGAGGGGGGGGGCAAGATCGATTGGGACCCGAAGTGGGGGGGTGGGGGAGAACAAAGGAGGAACCGGCCAGCGTACTCTGTGACTTTGCCAGCGCACTTTATGTGCCCACCATTTGCATACCTTGTGTATGCCAGCAAAGAATTGCCCCGTGAGTTGTCGCATGTGACAATAAACTATTCCGTTCCATTCTTACCTGTACACCAGAGAACGAGCATTCCCTGGAATGGCGGGACTGTCATATGTTGAAAGACTGGAGGGACTAGGCTTGTATACGCTGGAATTTAGAAGGATGAGAGGGGATCTTATCGAAACATATAAGATTATTAAGGGGTTGGACACGTTAGAGGCAAGAAACATGTTCCCAATGTTGGGGGAGTCCAGAACCAGGGGCCACAGTTTAAGAATAAGGGGTAGGCCATTTAGAACGGAGATGAGGAAAAACTTTTTCAGTCAGAGAGTTGTGAATCTGTGGAATTCTCTGCCTCAGAAGGCAGTGGAGGCCAATTCTCTGAATGCATTCAAGAGAGAGCTGGATAGAGCTGTTAAGGATAGCGGAGTCAGGGGGTATGGGGAGAGGGCAGGAACGGGGTACTGATTGAGAATGATCAGCCATGATCACATTGAATGGCGGTGCTGGCTCGAAGGGCCGAATGGCCTCCTCCTGAACCTATTGTCTATTGTCTATTGTCTATTGAATGCCGTCCACTCTTTGTTTTCCAGTTGCCACAAATTCTGCCGCCTTTGAGCGTATGGATTTTTTTTCCTCGTTTAGAGTTTTCACTGTAACAAGCCGTGTGCGAATGTATGAGGAGATGGAGTTCAGTTTTGTACTTAATTGGCATCTTTGACCCCCCCCATCCCTACCTTCCAGTTTTTCTCTACAAGCCTCTGGTAGGTAGCACAGCTGTGAAGTGCAATACACTGTCCACCTGTAGACAACAGGTTCCCACTTAGTGTGGGCCTGGTCTGTCTGCAGGTAGCTTCGTAATCAAAATGTTTGACTCCAGGCCACAGAAACCTTTCACGGTCTCCAGAACACCAGCGTGGTCGGTAACAGCCGCGATGCACTTACCCACACATCAGCCTCTGTCTTTAAATGTAGTTTGTGGAGTGCGGTGGGTAAGATTATCGCAGAGCTGCCGCGGGGAGAGAAAAGCAAAAAGCCACAGTTGATATAAATGGTGGCGTGTTCTTCAGGAGATTCACCTGAAGGTCATAAAAGGTATTTTAATGATTGAGGCCACATGATAATTTGTGGCAATGGTGTTCATGTTTGGTGATGGAAGGCACTGCCAGAGAAAGTAGTCGATGCAGGTACAGCATAAACAGCAGCTGCAAGACATCTGACGGCCACACGGATAACAATGGTAGTGAGAGACACCAGGAACTGCAGATGCTGGTTTACAACAAGACAAAAAGGTACTAAGTGCTGGAGTACTAACTCCTCAGCGGGTCAGGCAGCACCTCTGGAGAACATGGATAGGTGACGTTTCACAGAGTGCTGGAGTAACTCAGCGGGTCAGGCAGCATCTCAGGAGAACAAGGATAGGTGACGTTTCAAAGAGTGCTGGAGTAACTCAGCAGGTCAGGCAGCATCTCTGGAGAACCTGGATAGGTGACATTTCACCCAAAACATCATCTATCTATGTTCTCCAGAGTTGCTGTTCGACCTGCTGAGTTACTCCAGCACCTAATATCAAGGATTAGAGGCAGAAGTTGTGGCAAACGCAGGCAAATGGGACTAGCTCAGATATTCAGCATGCTTTGCACTAATTTAATTTAGGTTAGAGATACAGCACGGAAACAGGCCCTTCGGCCCAATGACTCCGCGTCGATCAGCGATCATCCCGTACACTGATACCATCCTGCACACACTGGGGACAATTTACAATTTTAACAAAGCCAATTAATCTACAAACCTGTACGTCTTTGGAGTGTGGTTGGAAACCAGAGTACCTGGAGAAAACCCACGTGGTCATAGGGAGAACGTATAAATGCTGTAAGGACAAGCACGCGTAGTCGGGATGGAACCAGGCGCTGTAAGGCAGCAACTCTACCGCTGAATTACTGTGCCGTTTCTAAGTCTATTCAATTCTATCAAGACCCATAGAACCAAGGCCATTATTTTTGTTGACGTATCTCTGTGCTAAGTTGGGTGATTGATCAGGAGGTGTTGTAATGCAGAGGGGTCCTAATGACTTTGTAATATGCCCATGATGAGGCTGCAGACTGCAATTACACACACCCATCCTTTAACTGTTCAGATCCACACTGTAGAGAGGTAATTGATTCATTTTATACCGTGCCAGTGGCTTGTGCACTGCCAGCTGTTCCACAATACAGCAACATGTACATCAGCAACTCCTTCCATCAATGATACTGAAGCAAAGGGTTGGCACAGTGACGTGGCGGTAGAGTTGCTGCCTCGCAGCGCCAGAGACCCGGGTACCATCCTGACTGCGGGTGCTGCCTGTACGGAGTTTGTACGTTCTCCCCGTGACCTGCGTGGGTTTTTTCCAGGTGCTCAGGTTTCCTCCCACACTTCAGGTTTGTCAGTCTCATCGGATTCGGTAAAAATTGTAAATTGTCCCTAGTGTGTGGAGGATAGTGTTGGTGTACTGTGATCGCTGGTCGGCACGGACTCGGTGGGCCGAAAGGGCCTGTTTCCGTTCTACCTTTGTAAACTAAACCACACGAATCTAAACAAAGACCATATCCCATAAGTCATGGGAATAGAATTCGGCCATTCGGCCCATCGAGTCTACTCCCCCATTCAATCATGGCCGATCTATCTCTCCCTCTCAACCCCACTCTCCTGCCTTCTCCCCGTAACCCCTGACGCCCGTACTGATCAAGAACCCATCAATCTCCACTTTAAGCATACCCCCATGACTTGTCCTCCACTGCCATCTGTGGCAATGAATTCCACAGATTCGCCACTCTACAGCTGAAGAAATTCCTCCTCATCTCCATTCTGAAGGTGCGTCCTTTTATGCCGAGGCTGTGGCCTGCGGTTCCAGACCCGCCCATTCGTGGAAATATCCTTTCCGCGTCCTGGAGTGTGGGAGGAAACTGGAGAAAATCCACGGGGAGAACATCCAAACTCAATACAGACAGCGCCCATAGTCAGGATCAAACCTGGATCTCCGGCGCTGTAAGGCAGCAACTCTACCGCTGCATGAAGAGATTTTTGTTACGGAATAAAAATAATTTGTGCTTCAGTGGGGGAGGACGTCAGTCTAGGGATCTTCTGCTGCTGGATATTGGGGGGTTAGAGTCTGCTGGGGACAACGTCAAACAAGGGAAGGGATATTACCCCCGAGGGCCACATGAGCCTTTCTTTAAAGATAGGTACAAACACTATTAAACATCAAAATTATTGAATGTAAAGACACTGAGAAAGTATGACGATTTTTTGCCCAGTTTTTGTTTCGTTCAGTTTAGTTTAGAAATACAACGGGGAAACAGGCCTTGCGGCCCACCGTGTCCGCGCCGACCAGCGATCCCCGCACACTAACCCTAACCTGCACACGCTAGGCACAATTTACATTTTTTGTGCCAAGCCAATTAACCTACAAACCTGTACGTCTTTGGAGTGTGGGAGGAAACCGAAGACCTCGTACGCGAAACCCACGCAGGTCACGGGGAGAACGTACAAACTCAGCTCCGCACAGGCTTCGAGGAAGGATGGATGTGCAGGCCTGGGAGAGGCTCCAGAGGAAGTTTGCGAGAATGATCCACTCCTACGCACAGGCAGGTCACGGGGAGAACGTACAAACTCCGTACAGTCAAACACCCGGTGTCGGGATCATAAGATCATAATATCATAAGTGATAGGAGTAGAATTAGGCCATTTGGCCCATCAATTCTACTCCGCCATTCAATCATGGCTGACCTATCTCTCCCTCCTAACCGCATTCTCCTGCCTTCTCCCCATAACCCCTGACCACCCGTACTGATCAACAATCTATCTATGTCTGCCTTAAATATATCCACTGACTTGGCCTCCACAGCCGGCTGTGGCAAACCTGGGTCTCTAGTGCTGTGAGGCAGCAACTCTACCGCTGTGCAACTCTGCCGCAGCGCCACCGTGCCGCCGCGCCACCGTGCCATCGAGTTTCATTTGTATATATTTTTTATTCTGAAAAAATAAAGTTTCTTTTTGAAATTTAAAAAAAAAATTGTGTTCTTCAGTTGCCACTGAATTAACTCCATTTTGGTGGCCCATTTAATGCAGTATTTTGAAATAAAATGGAATAGTTGACTGAATATTGCTTCATAGAATATTGCGTGTCTCTGCTGAGTTATTACTTCTTGCACTACGAACAAATCAGAGTTACGAGTTAAATAATTAATTTTTAATCCAATACTTAAGTAACTACGCGACAAGTTTATGCATACAAAATCCTTCCATTTTTAATGAGGCTGAGCTATTAATAGTACAGAGCACAATGTCACAGAAAGACAAGAGTCTTACAACAGCCTGAAGTGACATTTTATTTATTTTCCACCAATTAATTTCTCTCGAGGAGAGAAATAATTAAGGGGAAAATATAAATACAATGGTCTTTAAAGGTTTGCAAAAGTCTTGAGGAAGGTCAGATCGCCAGGTGTAACATGTAAAGGGTTGCCAAGTGTCCCGTATTAGCCAGGACATCCCGTATTTTGGGCTAAATTGGCTCATCTTGTATGGGACCGCCCTTGTCCCGTATTAGGCCCGGGGACGCTGTAGGCCCGGACACTGTAGGTCCGGACGCTGTAGGTCCGGACGCTGTAGGTCTGGACAGTGTAGGTCCGGACAGTGTAGGTCCGGACAGTGTAGGTCCGGACTGTGTAGATCCGGACGCTGAAGGCCCGGACACTGTAGGCCCGGACACTGTAGGCCCGGACAGTGTAGGCCTGGATATTGTAAGTCCGGATAGTGTAGGTCCGGACACTGTAGGCCCAGACACTGTAAGTCCGGACAGTGTAGGTCCGGACAGTGTAGGCCCAGACACTCTAGGTCCGGACAGTGTAGGTCCGGAGGCCCAGGCGCCACCTAACGGAGGTTGCGTAGCAACCCGCCTCCCGGCTCGGGTGGCCTCCATTGTTGGAGCGGGAGCACGTAGCCGCTGGCTGGGTAAGGTCACGTGGGGCGGTGGGCGGTGACATCACCTTGTCCCTTATTTTTGAGTGAGAGAGTTGGCAACCCTTAAACATGTAACACTTCGATACAAAAACAGGGATGTATCGCTGAGGCTCAATAAGGCGCTGGTCAGGCCGCATTTGGAATTTGGAATATTGTGAGCAATTTCCGGCGCCATATCTGAGGAAGGATGTGCTGGCTCTGGAGAGGGTCCAGAGGAGGTTTACAAGAATGATCCCAGGAATGAGTAGGTTAACCTATGATGAGCGTTTGTCAGCACTGGGCCTGTACTCGCTGGAGTTTAGAAGGATGAGGGGGGGACCTCATTGAAACCTACCGAATGGTGAAAGGCTTGGATTGAGTGGATGTGGAGAGGATGTTTCCACTAGTGGGAGAGTCTAGGACATAGCCTCAAAGTAAAAGGATGTACCTTGGTAAGGAGACGAGGAGGATTTTCTTTTGGCAGAGGGTGGTGAACCTGTAGAATTCATTGCCACGGACGGCTGTGGAGACAAAGTCAGTGGGTATTTTTAAGGCGGAGATTGACAGATACTTGATTAGTGCGGGTGTCAGGGGTTATGGGGAGAAGGCAGGAGAATGGGGTTGAGAAGGAGAGATTGATCAACCATGATTGAATGGCCTACTTCTGCTCCTAATACATATGACCTTAAAAGTTACTGTAATTTGGAAATTAACAACTGGAAAAAAAGCTGTCTTATAAAAGAAAAAAACTGTAATTTGGAAATTAACAACTGGAAAATAAACTGTTTCCATGTAGCTTCCCTGTAGTAATCAGACACCATTGCCACTTAAAAACATAGGTCAACAAATGTGGGCACTGAAATGAACAAGGATTGATTTTATTGACACGCTAGGCTTTAGAGATGCAGCGCGGAAACAGGCCCTTCGGCCCACCGAATTCGCACTGACCAGCGATCCGTGCACACTAACACTATCCTACACACGAGGGACGATTTTCAATTTACAGAAACCATTTAGCCTACAAACCAGTATGTCTTTGGAGTGCGGAAGGAAACCAGAGCACCCGGAGAAAACCCACGCAGGTCAAGAGGAGAACGTACAAACTCCGTACAGACAGCACCCGTGGTCTTGATCGAACCCGGATCTCTGGCACTGTGAGGCAGCAACTCGACCATTGCACCACCTTGCCGACCAAGTTCTGAAGAAGAATGTGTAGAAGTGTATAAGTTCTGGAGCATCTAAGTGGGTCAGCAGCAAATGTGGAATAAAACGATCCCCTCATTGACCCATAAAGGAATGTTTCAGATCGGGACCATTCTGAAGAAATCAGCCTGAAAAATTCCCTTTCTGCCCTGACTCGAAATGTCACCTTTTCATTCCCTTTGACAGATGCTGCCTGACCTGCTGAGTTACTCCAGCACTTTGTGTTCCCAGCAAGATTCCAATATCCGCAGTTCCCACTATTCCCCTGGTGGGAATGGTTCATTGACAAATCTACCACAGTGAAGAAGAGGTGACACAAGAAACTGCAGACGCTGGTTTACGGAAAAAAAAAAGACACAAGGTGCTGGAGTAACTCTGCGGGTCAGGCAGCATCCCTGGAGAACATGGATCGGCATTTGATGGTCGACCCGCTGAATTCGTCTAAGACTTGCAGAAGCAAGGAACTGTAGATGCTGGTTTACCAGAAAAAAAAGATGCAAAGTGCTGGAGTAACGGGTCAGGTAGCATCTCGGACGAAGAGAGATAGGTGACGTTTGGGGTCGGGACCCTGGAGAACGTGGGAGGGTGACGTTCCAGGTCGGGACCCTTCTTCAGACTGCCAACCCTGAAACATCACCTGTCCATGTTCTCCAGAGATGCTGCCTTATCCGTTGTTACTCCAAGACTTGGTGACTTCTTTCTGCTATAGTGAACTTGAGTCAAGAGCTCCTGATTTTCTCTGCAGAATCACCGGTTATTCCTGTAGGTGGCATTGCAGTAGCTCTTTCCAGTGCTGAATTAGTCGTACCTACAAAAGTCAGCAGTTGTTATAAAATGGGTTAAAATTCCATCCGCTGGTACATAAACAGCAAACAGAACAGAAACTTACTTCAGTTTATGTTACTTTATGTCATATGTTGAAAGACTGGAGCGACTAGGCTTGTATACACTGGAATTTAGAAGGATGAGAGGGGGATCTTATCGAAACGTATAAGATTATTAAGGGGTTGGACACGTTAGAGGCAGGAAACATGTTCCCAATGTTGGGGGAGTCCAGAACAAGGGGGCCACACAGTTTAAGAATAAGGGGTAGGCCATTTAGAACGGAGATGAGGAAAAACTTTTTCAGTCAGAGAGTTGTGAATCTGTGGAATTCTCTGCCTCAGAAGGCAGTGGAGGCCAATTCTCTGAATGCATTCAAGAGAGAGCTAGATAGAGCTCTTAAGGATAGCGGAGTCAGGGGGTATGGGGTGAAGGCAGGAACGGGGAACTGATTGAAAATGATCAGCCATGATCACATTGAATGGCGATGCTGGCTCGCAGGGCCGAATGGCCTCCTCCTGCACCTATTGTCTATTGTCTATTAAAGATACAGTGTGGAAACAGGCCCACAAGCCCACCGAGTCCACACCGACCAGCGATCCCCACACGCTAGCACCATCCTGCACACACTAGGGACAATCACAATTTTACCAACGCCAATTAACTTACAAACCTCACTACGTCTTTGGAGTGTGTGAGGAAACCAGAGTACCCGGGGAAAACCGATATGGTCACAAGGAGAACGTACAAACTCCGTACAGACGAGCACCCTTAGTCAGGATCGAACCCGGGCCTCTGGCGCTGTGAGGCGGCAACTCTACCGCTGAACCATTGTGCAGCCCTGTATCCCTTCGAAGACTGCTTCTAAAGTTTGTTCCTATTGAAAGTTAATATGTGAAATTTCAGAGCTGAGGAAAACATGAATATTTTACAATAAATAATTTACCGGAAACATTATGAGCGCTGGATATTGCTGGAGCCAATTGTTTGAGACCTGGAGTTATACAACATGGAAACAGGCCCTTCAGCCGACTATGTCCATACTGACCATCGCTCTTACCTGCACTTGTCCCATTTCCCCACATTTAGCTCCCAGTCTTCTATGCCTTGCCAAATCTAATGCTTTTCAAAATGTTCCTTAAATGCTGTGAAAGCACCTGTATCAATACACTTCACGCTCAAATCCCCTCTGAACGGTGGCGCAGCGGTAGAGTTGCTGCCTTACAGCGCCAGAGACCCGGGTTCCATCCTGACCGCGGGTGCTGTCTGTAGTGAGTTTGTACGTTCTCCCCGTGACCTGCGTGGGTTTTCTCCTGGTGCTCCGGTCTCCTCCCACACTCCAAAGACGTACAGATTTGTAGGTTAATTGGCTTCTGTAAATTGTAAATTGTCCCCGGTGTGTGTAGAATAGCGTTAACATTAGTGTGAGGGGATCGTTGGTCAGTGTGGACTCGTGGGTCAAAGGGCTTGTTTCCTCACTGTATCTCTGCCTCACTTGATTAAAGTAAACCTCCCATTTTTCACCTTATACTTATGAACTCTTGTTTGTAGACACGCCCAACATGGGGAAATATTCTTACTATCTACCCAGTGTATCTCCCTCATAATTGTGTGTATGTCTGTCATAGAACATAAAAGAGCACAGCACAGTCTTAGTTGTCAAGCTGGGAAGGGTACAGAGAAGATTTACGAGGATATTGGCAGGACTAGAGGGCCTGAGCTTTAGGCAGAGTCGGCTGGGACTCTATTCCTTGGAGCGCAGGAGGATGAGGGATGATCTTATAGACCTGTATACGATCAGGAGAGGAATAGATCGGGTAGATGCACAGAGTCTCTTGCCCAGAGTTGGTGAATCGAGGACCAGAGGACATAGGTTTATGGTGAAGGGGAAAAAGATTGAATAGGAATCTGAGGGATAACTTTTTCACACAAAGGGCGGTGGGTGTATGGAACGAGCTGCCGGAGGAGGTAGTTGAGGCAGAGACTATCCCAACGTTCAAGAAGCAGTTAGACAGGCACATGGACAGGACAGGTTTGGAGGGATATGGACCAAATGCTGGCAGATGGGACTAGTGTGGCTGGGACATGTTGGCCGGTGAGGGCAAGTTGGGCCGAAGGGCCTGTTTCCACACTGCATCACTCTGTGACTCTGTGGCTCACAGGAACACAATGTCCACGTGAACATGATGCCAAGTTAAATCAATCACCTCTGCCTGCACATGATCCAGTCCTCCCCAATCCCTTTCATATCCATGTGCCCATCCAAAATCCTCTTAAACGCCACTATCGTATCTGCCTCTACCACCGCCCCTGGCAGCGCCTTCTGCCTCTCTCTGCGTAAAAATAAACGTGACCCGCACATCGTTAAACGTTTCCCCACTCACCTTAGAGCTGTGTCCTTGAGTCTTTGTCATTTATACCCTGGGGAAGAAATTTATTCACGAAATGCTGGAGTAACTCAGCAGGTCAGGCAGCATCTCAGGAGAGAAGGAATGGGTGACGTTTCGGGTCGAGACCCTTCTTCAGACTGATGTCAGGGGGGCGGGACAAAGGAAGGATGTAGGTGGAGACAAGGTTCTGACCATTTGACACTGACAAATAAGAGCAGAAGACTTAGGAACAGAATTAGGCCATTCGGCCCATTGAGACCATTCTGCCATTTGATCATGGCTGATCTACGTTTCCCTCTCAACACCATTCTCCTGCAGTTATTTATTGCCTCACTGGCATCCTTAAGTTCCCTATTTTAGTTTAGTTTCGATATAGGGCAGGGAAAGAGGCCCTTCGGTCCATCAAGTCCGCGCCGACCAGCGATCCCCGCACATTAACACTATCCTAACACACACTGGTGCCAATTTACACATAATTAACCAAGCCAATTAACCTACAAACCTGCGCGTCTTTGGAGTGTGGGAGGAAACCGAAGATCTCGGAGAAAACCCGCGGGGAGAACGTACAAACTCCGTACAGACAGAGCCCGTAGTCGGGATCGAACCCGGGTCTCCGGGGCTGTGAGGCAACAACTCTACCGCTGAGCCACTATGTTGGCCAACATCTTTGCCCCCAGTACGTAAACTCTCGGGTTAAACACGTTACCAAACTACTCGGCAACTACTGAAGAAGGGTCGAGACCTGAAATGCAACCCATTCCTTCTCCCCAGAGATGCTGCCTGGCCCGCTGAGTTACTCTGGCATTTCCTGTCTATCTTCGGTTTAATCCAGCGTCAGCTGTTCCTTCCTGCACCAAACTCTCTCATCCCTTCCTGATAATTTTCACAATTTCCCACAGCATCTCACGAACAAGGGGTCACAGTTAAGGATAAGGGGGAAGACTTTTAGGACCGAGATGAGAAAGTTTTTTTTCACACAGAGAGTGGTGAATCTGTGCAATTCTCTGCCACAGAAGGTAGTTGAGGCCAGTTCATTGGCTACATGTAAGAGGGAGTTAGATGTGGCCCTTGTGGCTAAAGGGATCAGGGGGTATGGAGAGAAGGCAGGTACGGGATACTGAGTTGCATGATCAGCCATGATCATATTGAATGGCGGTGCAGGCTCGAAGGGCTGACACCGATGACTTTCAATACTTGTATTAATTATTATTACCAGCATGGTTCCTTGCCAGTCCCAAGGGGCTGGGCTTAGATATGTTATTTTCACCTCGAGATGACACTCTATGATCCGAATGAGGATAGAACTTCCGAAGCGTTTTGTTCTCTACCTAATATCTCAGTCTCGTTCAGTCGGCAATACTTAGGGGATATTTGACTTCACCTCGACGTTTCACTGCTCACCTTCAAATGATCCTGACAAGTAAAATGAGCACATTTCAAAAGCTTCATTTAAAAACTAATAATAAGTGTGGGTGAAAGAGAGAAGAACACGTTCATACTCTAATTCCGCATCTATTTCGCTTTCTGCTCTGTAGTGTGTTATGTTACGGGACAAGAGCCTTGAGAGGAAAGGGTTCAGGCACAGAAGGTTTGAGAAAACTAGTTGTTTTATTAATGTCACTTCAGATCTCAGCAGAGACATTTTAGTTTATTTTTTTCCGTTTTACAATAGACAATAGACAATAGGTGCAGGAGGAGGCCATTCAGCCCTTCGAGCCAGCACCGCCATTCAATGCGATCATGGCTGATCACTCTCAATCAGTACCCCGTTCCTGCCTTCTCCCCATACCCCCTCACTCCGCTATCCTTAAGAGCTCTATCCAGCTCTCTCTTGAAAGCATCCAACGAACTGGCCTCCACTGCCTTCTGAGGCAGAGAATTCCACACCTTCACCACTCTCTGACTGAAAAAGTTCTTCCTCATCTCTGGTAGAGATACAGCGCGGAAACAGGCCCTTCGGCCCACCGGGTTCCCGACCGCCCAGCGATCCCCACATTCTAACACTATCCTACACACACTAGGAACAATATTCTTTTTTACATTCATACCAAGCCAATTATCCTACAAACCTGCAAGTCTTTGGAAACCGGAGATCTCGGAGAAAACCCACGCAGGTCACGGGGACAATAGACAATAGGTGCAGGAGTAGGCCATTCGGCCCTTCGAGCCAGCACCGCCATTCAATGTGATCATGGCTGATCATTCTCAATCAGTACCCCGTTCCTGCCTTCTCCCCATACCCCCTGACTCCGCTATCCTTAAGAGCTCTATCTAGCTCTCTCTTGAATGTATTCAGAGAATTGGCCTCCACTGCCCTCTGAGGCAGAGAATTCCACAGATTCACAACTCTCTGACTAAAAAAAGTTTTTCCTCATCTCAGTTCTAAATGGCCTACCCCTTATTCTTAAACTGTGGCCCCTGGTTCTGGACTCCCCCAACATTGGGAACATGTTTTCTGCCTCTAACGTGTCCAACCCCTTAATAATCTTATACGTTTCGATAAGATCCCCTCTCATCCTTCTAAATTCCAGAGCGTGCAAACTCCGTACAGTACAGCACCCATAGTCAGGATCAAACCTGAGTCATTTGTTCTGTCCTTTTCTCACCTCTAAGTCTTCCCCTCCCTCACATCCTCTACTCTCAGTCTGAAGAAGGGATCCGACCCGAAATGTTGCCTATTCCTTCTCTCCAGAGATGCTGCCCGACCTGCTGAGTTACTCCAGCATTTCGTGTCTACCTTCGGTATAAACCTGCATCTGCTGTTAAGTTTAGTTTAGTTTAGTTTAGAGATGCAGCGCGGAAACAGGCCCTTCGGCCCACTGGGTTCCGCCCTGCCCATCGATCCCCCCGCACATATACACTACCCTGCACGCAACACAAGGGACAATTTACACTTATACCAAGCCAATTAACTTACAAACCTGCACGTCTTTGGAGTGTGGGAGGAAACCGAAGATCTCGGAGAAAACCCACGCAGGTCACGGGGAGAACGTGCAAACTCCATACAGACAGCGCCCGCAGTCGGGATCGAACCAGGGACTCTGGCGCTGTGAGGCAGCAACTCTACCGCTGCGTTACTGTGCTGCCCTCCGAGTCGATTCAATTCTAACAAGACCCCGAGAGACCCAAGCCCGTAAGTAAAGAGAACTTTTATTGTTCAAAAAATAAATTTGTGACATGTTCAAAATGCACATATTAAAGACTTGCATTTTCTTGCAGGGGTGATCTCTTAGTACACCTATCTCTAAGTGAATTCCAGCTTCAAAAAAAGTCAGGTTGAAGATTTGCCATAGGTGGGAATTTAGACTATTGACTGCTGATATCGCAAGGTTATCTATTCTCCACTGCTGTTCTTTTAGGTTCTTTTATGTATTTATGTATCCTATGCATTCAACACCAGAGGCATTCACAGCATGAGAGCTTGATGTTAAGACTTCATTGTAAGTCTGTGGCTCTGTGATCTGATTTATAATGACCTTCTGTGGCCATCTTTTCTGTTGGCCCCATCTCGATATCCCCTCGTGAGGGAAGGAACTGCAGATGCTGGTTTAAACGGAAGATAGACACAAAAAGCTGGAAGAACTCAGCGGGTCAGGCAGCATCTCTGGAGAGAAGGAATGGGTGACGTTTCGGGTCTAGACCCTTATTCAGACTCTTCATCAGAATAGCGGTGTAAGTCCCAGACAGTCCCATTCATCTTTTTTTTTAAATTGTCATAAGGTCACAAGGACCATTCGGCCCGTCAAGTCTACTCCACCATTTAATCATGGCTGATCTATCTCTCCCTCCTAACCCCATTCTCCTGCCTTCTCCCCATAACCCCTGACACCCGCACTAATCAAGAATCTATCTATCTCTGCCTTAAAAATATCCACTGACTTGTCCTCCACAACTTCTGTGACTAAGAATTCTACAGATTCACCGCCCTCTGACTAAAGAAGTTTCTCCTCATCTCCTTCCTAAAAGAACGTCTTTTAATTCTGAGGCTGTGACCTCTAGTCCTAGACTCTCCCACTAGTGGAAACATCCTCTCCCCATCCACTCTATCCAAGCCTTTCACTATTCTGTATGTGTCAATGAAACCTGTCTAGTTATTGATGATGGTGTCTCGACCCGAAACGTCATCTATTCCTTTTCCCCAGAGACCGGCTGAGTTAGTCCAGCTTTCTGTGTCTGTTTTTAGTTATTGATGAATATGGATTAGTGAAAACAGGCCCTTCGGCCCACCGAGTCCGCGCCGATCAATGATCACCCCTAGAGTGTGGGATAGATGCAGATCGATCCCACACTCTAGGGGCAATTTACAGAAGCCAAATCGCCTACACACCAGCACGTCTTTGGAGTGTGGGAGGAAACCGGAGCACCCAGAGAAAACCCACGTGGTCACAGTCTCCCTGTACAAACTCCGCACAGACAGCGCCCGTAGTCAGGATCGAAGCCCGGGTCTCTGGTGCTGTAAAGCAGTAGCTCTACCAATGTGGTGAATTGCCACAGACGGCTGTGGAAGAAAGACATTGGGTATTTTTAAAGAGGAGATTGCTAGATTCTTGATTGGTAAGGGCATCAAAGGGCTATGGGGAGAAGGCAGGAGAATGGGGTTAGGAGGGAGAGATAGTTCAGCCATGATCGAATGGCGGAGTAGAGTCGATGGGCTGAAAATCCTAATTCTGCTCCTATGTTACTGAGGAGGGTTGGGGGGGGGGGGGGGGGGAGGGGGGGGGGAGGGGGGGTGGGTGGTGAGAGACAGTGGGAGAAATAGATGCACACCAACCATGTTTAGAAGAAGTGAGAGACTGGTTGAGTTTAGTTTTGTTTATTATAGACAATAGACAATAGACAATAGGTGCAGGAGTAGGCCATTCGGCCCTTCGAGCCAGCACCGCCATTCAATGTGATCATGGCTGATCATTCTCAATCAGTACCCCGCTCCTGCCTTCTCCCCATACCCCCTGACTCCGCTATCCTTAAGAGCTCTATCTAGCTCTCTCTTGAATGCATTCAGAGAATTGGCCTCCACTGCCTTCTGAGGCAGAGAATGCCACGTGTACCAAGGTACAGTGAAAAGCTTTCGTTGCGTGCTGACCAGTCAGCGGAAAGACAACACGTGATTACAATCAAGTCAAACACAGTGTACAGAGGGTTGATGACGGGAATAACGTGGGTAACGTTCAGTGCAAGATAAAGCCAGTAAAGTCCGATCAAGGATAGTCCGAGGGTCTCCAGCAAAGATACTAGAGGAGCAAGATGGACCACTCCCTTGAAATCGCCTATACTGAAGTGTAGTACGCAAAGGAGCGTAACGTCCGCCATTTTAGTAGGCAAAACCCGCCGTTCGCTATATGCCTCGCGCAGTGTAATCAGTGTTTTGGGGGAACAGTATGTGTGATGATACCATTAAAATGCAGAATATATCTCATCTAATCAATTCACAGATTTTTTGTTATTTTTCTTTTTAAATGTTTCTGCGAGTTTCAGCCTACTAAAATGGCGCCTACTACGACGTACTACGGTTTTTAGGGTGGAGTGGCCTATCTTGCTCTGCCCTATTATCTTTGTGTCCCCAGTGAGTTAGGTCGCAGTTCAGGACCGCTGTCTGGTTGTGGGAGGGATGGTGCGAGGTTGGTCTTTGCTTTGGAGACAAAGTCAGTTGCTGGGAGTATCTGAAGGCAGTGGGAATGACAGCGGCCCATTCATGTGATTAATCACCACCTCGCATTCCCCCGGCACGCATTTCTTGGGCGTTTTCAAGGAGTATGTGACACTGATCAGTGTCAGGACCGCATTTTCTCCTGCAAGGCACTCAGAAGGTTCTGTCAGCTTTTACGCACAGCGGCGTCTCGACCACTCTGATCCTGTAAATATTTACTGGGACGAGCCTATCGTGCTCATGCACAGGCGCCACTGGGAACGTGGAGCCCTGGCTGTTTATTCTCCGTCTCCACAAAGCAATCCACAATTAACCAGCGTCACCATAACATCAGCATCCCTGTTTCTTCCGTGAAAGTAAGCCATGGATTGATTGATTGTTTGTTTTTAACATAGAAACATGGAAACATTGAAAATAGGTGCAGGAGGAGGCCATTCAGCCCTTCGAGCCAGCACCGCCATTCATTGTAGTATAAGAAAATAACTGCAGATGCTGGTACAAATCGAAGGTATTTATTCACAAAATGCTGGAGTAACTCAGCAGGTCAGGCAGCATCTCAGGAGAGAAGGAATGCGTGACGTTTCGGGTCGAGACCCTTCTTCAGACTGAATTCCGCCATTCATGGCTGATCATTCACAATCAGTAACCCTTCTCCCCATATCCCTTGATTCCACCAACCCCTAGAGCTCTATCTAACTCTCTCTTAAATCCATCCAGTGTTTTGGCCTCCACTGCCCTCTGTGGCAGAGAATTCCACAAATTCAAAAACTAAATTTTTAGTTTAGTTTAGAGATACAGCGCGAAAAACAGGCCCTTCGGCCCACCGAGTCCACACCGACCAGCGATCCGCCGCACATTAACGCTATCCTACACACACTAGGGACAGTTTGCACATACACCAAGCCAATTTACCTGCATACAGTACCTGTACGTCTTTGGAGTGCGGGAGGAAACCGAAGATCTCGGAGTAAACCCACGCGGTCGCAGTGAGAGCGTACAAACTCCGTACAGACAGCGCCCGCAGTCAGGATGGAACCCGGGTCTCCGGCGCTGCAAGCGCTGTAAGGTAGCAACTCTACCGCCGCGCCACCGTTGCGTAGATTACCATCTTCATTGCCATCCTTGTGCTGGGTCTGGAATGGACAGAACCAGGTTAAGGCCCACCTCTGGTGTGAGCTACCACCAATGTTATAGACTGACAAAGTGTGGACACAGGCCCTTTGGCCCAACATGCCCACACCAGCCAATATATCACATCTACTCTAGCCCCACGTGCCTGCATTTGGCCCATATCCCTCTAAACTTGCCCCATCCATGGACCTGTGTCGGAAGGAACTGCAGATGCTGGTTTAAACCGAAGATAGACGCAGAAAGCTGGAGTAACTCAGCGGGTCAGGCAGCATCTCTGGAGAGAAGGAACAGGTGACGTCTTGGGTCGAGACCCTTCTTCAGGGTCTGAAGAAGGGTCTCCTCCTGAAACGTTCTATCCATGTAACTGTCTAATTGCTTCTTAAAAGTTGCAATAAAGGGTTAGTGGGGCTTTAATTGCCACATATGTAACGGCACAGTGAACTTTATCTTCGTCCATACTTTACACGTGCCGGCGCCTCCATGTTTGCCGCCATTACCCTAAGCCCAAAGTCCAGTCGGCCCGCCCGCTGGATGTACTGGAGCAGTTCCTGTGAACCGACGTCCCTCTCCTCTCCTCTCCTCTCCTCTCCTCTCCTCTCCTCTCCTCTCCTCTCCTCTCCTCTCCTCTCCTCTCCTCTCCTCTCCTCTCCTCTCCTCTCCTCTCCTCTCCTCTCCTCTCCTCTCCTCTCCTCTCCTCTCCTCTCCTCTCCTCTCCTCTCCTCTCCTCCCCTCCCCTCTCCTCCCCTCCCCTCCCCTCCCCTCCTCTCCCCTCCTCTCCTCTCCTCTCCTCTCCTCTCCTCTCCTCTCCTCTCCTCTAGAAGGGTCTCGACCTGAACTGTCACCCATTCCTTTTCTCCAGAGATGCTGCCTGCCCTGCTGAATTACTCCAGCTTTTTGTGTCCATCCCAGGTTTGTAGGTTAATTGGCTTGGTGTGGTGAATGTACAGATATCAAATTGTCCCTAATTTGTGTAGGATAGTGTCAATGTGTGGGGATCGCTGGTCGGCGTGGAGTCGGTGGGCCGAAGGGCCTGTTTCCGCTGTATATATCTCTAAAAATGGGCATGATGGATGGAAGTTCAGGGAGTTAGACTGGTGGAACTCTAGAGATCTTCGACCCTGAACATAGGATCCCCCCAGGGCTGCGTCCTTAGCCCCCTACTGTACTCCCTGTACACACATGACTGTGGGGCCAGGTTCAGCTCAAACTCCATCATCAAGTTTGCTGATGACACTGTGGTGGTGGGCCGGATCTCCAACAACGATGAGAAGGCCTACCGGGAGGAGATGGCTGATCTGGCACTCTGGTGTCAGGACAATAGCCTCCTCTTGAATGTCACTAAAACAAAGGAGCTGATTGTGGACTTCAGAAGGGCTAAACATCCAAGGACGTACACGCCACTCGAGATAAATGGGTCTATTGTGGATAGGGTGAGCAGTTTCAAATACTTGGGAGTCCGCATCGCAGAGGATCTGACGTGGGCAACGCACATTGCCGCACTGGTGGGTAAGGCTAAGCAGCGCCTTTACCACCTTAGACAACTGAGGAAATTCAGAGTGTCGCTGAGGATCCTTCATTGCTTCTACTCTGGGGCTGTAGAGAGCATCCTGTCCGGCAACATTACAGTCTGGTTTGGGAACAGCTCTGCCCAGGACAGGATGGCCCTGCAGAGAGTAGTGCGTTCGGCAGAACGCACCATGGGAACTACACTCGTCCCCCTGCAGGACCTATACATCAGGAGGTGCAGATCCAGAGCAAGCAAGATCATGAGGGACCCCTGCCACCCCAGTAACGGACTGTTCCAGATGCTACGATCAGGCAAACGTCTCCGCTGTCACGCTGTGAAAACGGAGAGGATGAGACGGAGCTTCTTCCCACAGGCCATCAGGACTGTCAACTTTGATAACCCCAGAGACTAAATTTTTGTCGACACTTTTTGTGCTATGTTTAGTAACTTATTAACTTTATTTATATGCTGTAATTCTTTTTTGTGCACAACCCGCAGGCATTGCCACTTTCATTTCACTGCACATCGAGTATGTGTATGTGACAAATAAATTTGACTTGACTTGACTTGACTTGACTTGACACACGTTGGCCTCCAGGGTACGGGATGATAGGAGCGAAGAATTTAAATTCCATGTACCAGGTCAGAGAGCCAGTGTCAGTCAATAAAGGCATGTTGGGAAACAGAACACAGTGTGGTACAGAATATATATCAGATGCGTTTTGGATGTGAAGATTGTGCGGAGGGAAGATGATGGGTTGACTCAACCAGCGATGAAAGTTCTCGACCCGAAACATCACCCATTCCTTCTCTCCAGAGATGCTGCCTGTCCCGCTGAGTTACTCCAGCATTTTGTGTCTACCTACGAAAGTTCTTGGGCTTAGTGCGGGGAAATGGTACTGAAGTAGGGCAGTCAATCTTACTAAACGCCAGGGACTCATGTGTTCATAATGATCAGAGCAGAATTAGGCCACTCGGCCCATCAAGTCTACTCGACCATTCAATCATGGCTGATCTATCTCTCCCTCCTAACCCCATTCTCCTGCCTTCTCCCCACAACCCCTGACAACCGCAATAATCAAGAATCTATCTATCTCTGCCTTTAAAAATATCCACTGACATATGGCCTCCACAGTTTCCTGCGGCAATGAATTCCACAGATTCACCACCCTCTGACTGAAGAAATTCTTCCTCATCACGTTCCTAAAGGAACGTCCTTTAATTCTGAGGCTGTGACCTCTGGTCCTAGACTCTCCCACTAGTGGAAACATCCTCTCCACATCCACTCTATACAGGCCTTTCACTGTTCTGTACGTTTCAATGAAGTCCCCCCTCATCCTTCTAAACTCCAGCGAGTACAGGCCCAGTGCCGGCAAGTTGGTTTCGCCAGTGACAGGTGACTTTGACAGAGATAGCTGCTGATTTGAAGCTCGGAGGAGCGTGACAGAAATGTTCACATTCTCCTGTCAGCGGGTGCCACATGTGGGCATTGACGCCCGTGTGATGCTGCCTGGCATCTCGTCTCGGCTCGATAAACCCAATCGTCCCAGTCTCCGAGTCTCAGCAGAACATGTCTCAACCCGGTCACTCCCTCTCCTGCCAGTCTTACCACGGTCATTGCAATAGACAATAGACAATAGGTGCAGGAGGAGGCCATTCGGCCCTTCGAGCCAGCACCGCCATTCAATGTGATCATGGCTGATCATTCTCAATCAGTACCCCGTTCCTGCCTTCTCCCCATACCCCCTGACTCCGCTATCCTTAAGAGCTCTATCTAGCTCTCTCTTGAATGCATTCAGAGAACTGGCCTCCACTGCCTTCTGAGGCAGAGAATTCCACAGATTCACAACTCTCTGACTGAAAAAGTTTTTCCTCATCTCAGTTCTAAATGGCCGACCCCTTATTCTTAAACTGTGGCCCCTTGTTCTGGACTCCCCCAACATTGGGAACATGTTTCCTGCCTCTAACGTGTCCAACCCCTTAATAATCTTATACGTTTTGATAAGATCTCCTCTCATCCTTCTAAATTCCAGTGTATACAAGCCTAGTCGCTCCAGTCTTTCAACATATGACAGTCCCGCCATTCCAGGAATTAACCTAGTAAACCTACGCTGCACGCCCTCAATAGCATCTCCTGCCAGTCTCACCCCGGTCACTGCATCTCCTACTTTCAAAAGGTAGGGAATTCTTTGCCACAGAAGGCAGTGGACAAGTCAGTGAATTTTTTTAGGGCAGAGATAGATAGATTTTTGATTAGTATGGGGGTCAGGGTTTATGGGGAGAAGGCGGGTTGAGAGTGAAAGATAGATCAGCCATGACTGAATGGCGGAGTCGAGTTAATGGGCCGAATGGCCTAATTCTTCTCCTATCACTTTGAAGATGAAGGAGCAGGTCGGAGGGCCTAATGTGATTGTGGCAAATACAGAGTCATAGAGTGATACAGTGTAGAAACAGGACCTTCGACCCAACTTGCCCACACCGGCCAACATGTCCCATCTACACTAGTTCCACCTGCCTGCGTTTGGCCTCCAAACGTGTCCTAGCCATGTACTTGTTTCTTAAACTTTGGGATCATCCCTGACTCAACGACCTCCTCCGGCAGCTCGTTCCATACACCCACCACCCTTTGCGTGAAAAAGTTAGCCCTCAGATTCCTATTAAATCTTTTTCCCCCTCACCTTGAACCTGTGGTTCTCGATTCCACTACTTAGGGCAAGAGACTCTGTGCGTCTATTCCTCTCATGATTTGGTACACCTCTATAAGATCACCCCTCATCCTCCTGCGCTCCAAGGAATAGAGTTCCAGCCTGCTCAACCTCGCCCTCGAGTCCTGGCAACATCCTCGTGAATCTTCTCTGTACCCTTTCCCAGCTTGACGACATCTTTCCTGTAACACGCTGCCCAAACCGTCAAATGAATTACCTCAGTAAAAGCATGCACGAAAACAAGAAACTAGATGAAAAAGACTGCAACACTGATGTTTAAATTCAGCAACAGAGACGCTATTGTGAGACCAAAGTGATTTATTTGCTTCTTTAGTGATCGTTAAATGCTTTATTTTGTTAAAGATTTCCTTACAGGCCGATAAAAGACCAGGGACCTAGACACTGCAATTTCAATGCCTGCATTCTCTCCTTACAAATTGTGATTGCATAGCCCACTGTCATTAGGATGAAAAATGGGAAATGGATTACTATTGATTCATAACTGAATAGCAATAATTTTTGTGGCAAGCGCAGAAATAATATTGCAGTCTTATGTCAATGCCCATAAAACAACCCACTGTGGACGCGTTCGGTAAATCTTCACATGGACTGTTCTTAAGCTACCTGAGTCACTCACGCTCTGACTGCTGCTGAAAGCCTTTTAGGGGCGGTCACGGTGGCACAGCGGTAGAGTTGCTGCCTTACAGCGCTTACAGAACCAGAGACCCGGGTTCGATCCCGACTACGGGCGCTGTCTGTACGGAGTTTGTAATTCAAACGTTGTCTGTCCATGTTCTCCAGAGATGCTGCCTGGCCCATTGAGTTACTCCAGCACTTTGTGTCTTTAAAAAAAATAATGCCAAGATAAACTAATTTCCTCTCTGTTCCCTGCACCTCGATGTGCCTGTCTGATTGAGAATGATCAGCCATGATCACATTAAATGGCGGTGCTGGCTCGAAGGGCCGAATGGCCTCCTCCTGCACCTATCGTCTATTGTCTAAAACCCATTTAAACACCACTATCATATCTGCTTTCACCACCACCCCTGGCAATGCGTTCCAGATACCCACCACTCTCTGAAACAAAAATGGACCCACACATGTCTTTAGACTTTAGAGATACAGTTTGAAACAGGCCCTTCGGCTCAATGGGTCCATGCCAACCATTGGTCACACCGTGCACGTTAGAATCCCAGAGCACCGCGTTACAATAAAAGTGTAGGTTCAGGAGGTTAATTCCTGGGAAGGCGGGTCTGTCATATGTTGAAATAATAGAGCGACTGGGCTTGTATACACTGGAATTTAGAAGGATGAGAGGGGATCTTATTGAAACATATAAAATTATTAAGTGACTGGACATGCTAGAGGCAGGAAACATGTTCCAGATGTTGGGGGAGTCCGAAACCAGGGGTCACGCAGTTTAAGAATAAGGGGTCGGCCATTTAGAACGGAAATGAGGAAAAACGTTTTCACCCAGAGAGTTGTGAATCTGTGGAATTCTCGGAAGGCAGTGGAGGCCGATTCCCTGGATACTTTCAAGAGAGAGTTAGATAGAGCTCTTAAAGATAGCGGAGTCAAGGGATATGGGGAGAAGCCAGGAACGGGGTACTGATTGTGGATGATCAGCCATGATCATATTGAATGGCGGTTATGGCTCGAAGGGCCGAATGGCCTCCTCCTGCACCTATTGTCTATTGTCTATTGTCTAAAAGGACGTATGAAATCTGCTCAGCTAGGCATCAAGTTCAGCACAAACGTTGCTTAGTTTAGTTTAGTTAAGTTTAGTTTAGTTTAGTTTAGTTTAGTTTAGTTTAGTTTATTGTCACTTGTACCAAGGTACAGTGAAAAGCTTTTGTTGTGTGCTAACCAGACAGAGGAAGGACAAGACATTATTACAATTGAGCCATTTGCAGTGCGTAGATGCATGATAAGGGAATGACGTGCAGTGCAAGGCAAAGTCAGCCACGTCCGAGTGTCTACAAAGAGGTGGATAGTAGTTCAGGACAGCTCTCTGGTTGTGGTAGGATGGTTCAGTTGCCTGATAACAGCTGGGAAGAAACTGTCCCCGAATCTGGAAGTGTGCGTATTCACACTTCTGTACCTCTTGCCTGATGGGAGAGGGGAGAAACGGGAAGTGTGGGCCCCATTCCTGTGCAGGACCGTTTTATGTTCCACAGGCCCAGAACCCCATCTATTTGTTGAACTGATCTTTCATCTTACTTGTGTGGGAAGGAACTGCAGATGCTGGTTTACACCGAAGAGAGACACAAAATGCCGGAGTAACTCAGAGGGACAGGCGGCATCTCCCATCCCTCCTATCCAGAGATGCTGCCTGTCCCGCTGAGTTACTCTGGCATTTTGTGTCTATTTTCATCATCCTAGCATGGATTTATGACATACATGCCCACATAATGTAGTTTCCCTTTGAAAGTGGGTCAATGATAATGAGAAATAGGCTAAAGCACACATTTGGTTGCACCTGGATGATTCTTGTCAGTCTGCGCTCTGTCAATGTGAGCCCAATAATACTAACATTATCATTAACCAAGGTGAATTCCAATAACACATCATAAATTTAACTTGACCTACATTCAGTGTCTCCTGATATTCAGGTTTGATTCAATGATTGCCTTCTCAGCTCCTGTTCTTTCTTTGCCAGCTATCTTTCATCCCTGACCTAAAATACTCCCTCCCTCCGGCTTTACATTTCATTCCTCTCCTCTCCACATCTGACACCCTTTTTTGTCTCCTTGTCTCCTTTTGGCCCTCCGTTTTCTTGATTAGTCCTGGTGTCGGGGGTTATGGGGAGAAGGCAGGAGAATGGGGATTAGGAGGGAGAGATGGATCAGCCATGATTGAATGGCGGAGTAGCCCTTTGGCCCACAGAGTCCGATTAAAGAAAGCCCGAGCGTCCCCATCAGGGTGGATTGGCAGTCAGGACCACTGTCTGGCTGGTGATGGGATGGTTCAGTTGCCTGATAACAGCTGGGAAGAAGGCAGTGGAGGCCAAGTCTCGGAATACATTCAAGAGAGAGCTAGATAGAGCTCTTAAGGATAGCGGAGTCAGGGGGTATGGGGAGAAGGCAGGAACGGGGTACTGATTGAGAATGATCAGCCATGATCACATTGAATGGCGGTGCTGGCTCGAAGGGCCGAATGGCCTCCTCCTGCACCTATTGTCTATTGTCTATTGTCTATTGCCTAAGAAACTGTCCCTGAATCTGGAGTTACGCTCTTTGTCAGTAATCTGCCCCTTTAGGTAACAATGAGATCAAAGTTAGGCACAAAATGCTGGAATAATTCAGCGGGTCAAGCTGCATCTCCAGAGAGAAGAGATGAAGACAAAAAGCTGGTGTGTTGCCTTCTTGGTTGTGTTGCGATGGTTGGAGATGGTCGTAGATTGAACCACGCACTCCAGTCCATGTGATTAAGCTGCTCAGAAAAAGGAAATTGGGCGAACTTGGGTCAAGTACCTGACAACCCCCTTGTAAGTTGAACATGCCAACGGTGGCGCAGCGGTAGAGCTACTGCCTTACAGCGCCAGAGACACGGGTTCGATCCTGACTACAGGCGTTGTCTTTATGCAGTTTGTACATTCTCCCCGTGACCTTTTCTCCACGATCTTTGGTTTCCTCCCACACTCCAGAGACGTACCGGTTTGTATGCTAATTGGCATGGTGTAAATGTAAATTGTCCCTCGTGTGTGTAGGATAGTGTTAGCGTGCGGGGATCGCTTGCCTGTGGGCCGAAGGAGCCGTTTCCGCGCTATATCTCTAAACTACTCTCAGAAGGAACTGCAGACGCTGGTTTAACTGAGATGAAGTCTCCAGGTCCTTTATATCCTGTGATATGAATATCCCATTTATTTTTTTAAATTCAATCTTAATTTGCCATTGAACGTCCTAGAATTATTTATTTTACTCCAGAGTAAATTCTCTGCCTCTGTGGAATTCTCTGCCTCGGAAGGCAGTGGAGGCCAATTCTCTGAATGCATTCAAGAGAGAGCTAGATAGAGCTCTTAAGGATAGCGGAGTCAGGGAGTATGGGGAGAAGGCAGGAACGGGGTACTGATTGAGAGTGATCAGCCATGATCACATTGAATGGCGGTGCTGGCTCGGAGGGCCGAATGGCCTACTCCTGCACCTATTGTCTATTGAGTGAATGTGCCGGGACTTTGATCCGATGGGTCAGTTTTTGGCTCCGTTTAAATGTTGAGGAGAAACATTGCCAAGTGAGCACAGAACAAGTGTAAATTGTTTGTCTGTAATGGAAACTGACTGATTGTAATATCCTTTGAGACTTGTGGAACAAAAGCTGGTTGAAATCTCTATTAGGCAGTCAGTTTGTTAGCTCCGAATATCACTTCTTGATCAGAGTAGAAATCCAACTCATGTGGAGAGGATGTTTCCACTAGTGGGAGAGTCTGGGACCAGAGGTCACAGCCTCAGAATTAAAGGACGTTCTGTTAGAAAGGAGACGTGGAGAAATTTCTTTTGTCAGAGGGTGGTGAATCTGTGGAATTCTTTGCCACAGAAGGCTGTGGAGGTCAGGTCAATAGACAATAGACAATAGGTGCAGGCCATTCGGCCCTTCGAGTCAGCACCACCATTCAATGTGATCATGGCTGATCATTCTCAATCAGTACCCCGTTCCTGCCTTCTCCCCGTACCCCCTGACTGCTATCCTTAAGAGCTCTATCTAGCTCTCTCTTGAATGCATTCAGAGAACTGGCCTCCACTGCCTTCTGAGGCATAGAATTCCATAGATTTACAACTCTCTGACTGAAAAAGTTTTTCCTCATCTCCGTTCTAAATGTCTACCCCTTATTCTTAAACTGTGGCCCCTGGTTCTGGACTCCCCCAACATTGGGAACATGTTTCCTGCCTCTAACGTGTCCAATCCCTTAATAATCTTATATGTTTCAATAAGATCCACTCTCATCCTTCTAAATTCCAGCGTATACAAGTCATCGCCAACCAGCGATCCCCACACACTAACACCACCCTACGCACACTAGGGACAATTTACAATTTTACCGCAGCCAATTCACCTACAAACCTGCACGTCTTTGGAATGTGGGAGGAAACCGGAGCGCCCGGGGAAAAGCCACACAGTCACGGGGAGAACGTACAAACTCCCGTACAGACAGCGCCCGTAGTCGGGATCGAACCCGGGTCTCTGGCTCTACCGCTGCGCCACCGCGCCGCCCTGTTTATTTCAGATTCACAGGATCCACATTAATTGGCCATTGCCTACAACCAGAGTGCTGTGTGTCATTTGGAAGAAGTGCTTTTTGACGTATTGGGGATGGCTCTGGGATGAACAGCCCTGACTACAAGGGCTCCACTTGATGGAGAATAAAGAGAATATTGCAGAACTGAACCTGTTTTCATTAGCAAAAAGAAGATTAAGAGGAGGCACGGAGAAGGTTATTAAAATGCCGAGAGGCACGGATTATGTAGATTTAAGCGAGTTATTTAACTTGGACACTGGTCACAGGGCCGGGGAACATGAGTACTCAGTTTTTGTTAAGCCCCAAGCAAAGGTTTTATTCCTTGTGTTCACAGCCTGCTGGTGGATGGAACATCAGTCTATAGAATCGAGCCCAGAGCATTAGTGGGGGAGTGGCTCACTAATAGGGTGTCGCGGTGGGAAAGTCGCAGTACTGGAGACCACTGGGGTAGACAATCAACACTCCCCTGACCATCGTTCACTCGTGCACTGGTTCCCACACACTTTCACATCCCACACACACACGAGTATCACAGACACAGTAGTAGTGCGCCATCGTGATGCCTTACAGCGAATGCAGCGCCGGAGACCCGGGTTCGATCCCGACTACGGGCGCCGTCTGTACGGAGTTTGTACATTCTCCCCGTGACCTGCGTGGGTTTTCTCCGAGATCTTCGGTTTCCTCCGAGATCTTCGGTTTCCTCCGAGATCTTCGGTTTCCTTCCACACTCCAAAGACGTACAGGTTTGTAGGTTAATTGGCTTGGTAAATGTAAAGATTGTCCCTAGTGTGTGCAGGATAGTGTTAATGTGCGGGGATCGCTGGTCGGCGCGGACCCGGTGGGCCGAAGGGCCTAAAAAAACTAAACTAAACTAAGAGGCTTGTAGATGAGTTGAGTTGGGTTTAGTTTATTGTCACTTGTACTGAGGTATGGTAAAAAGCTATTGTTGCGTGCTAATCAGTGAGCAGACTGTCAATACATGATTACAATCCAGCCGTCCACAGTGTACTGGTACATGATATGGGAATAACGTGAATAACGTTTAGTGCAATTTAAAGCCAGTAACGTTGGAACTAAGATAGTCTGAGGGTCTCCGATGAGCTAGATGATAGTTCAGGACTGCTCTCTAGTTGTGGTGATTCTGTTTAAGTTGTGAGATGCCTGTTTAAGAGTCTGATAACAGTCTGATACGGGTGGCACGGTGGAGCAGCGGTAGAGTTGCTGCCTTACAGCGCCAGAGACCCGGGTTCGATCCTGACCACGGGTGCTGTCTGTACGGAGATTGTTCCGTGACCTGCGTGGGTTTTCTCCGGGAGCCCCGGTTTCCTCCCACACTCCAAAGACCGTGCAGGTTTGTAGGTTAACTGGCTTTGGTATCAATGTAAATGATCCCGACTCGCGTGTAGGACGATGCTAGTGTGCGGGGATCACTGGTTGTTGTGGGCTCGGTGGGATTATCTGTCTCTGCCTTAAAAATGTCCACTGACCTAAGGATGAGAGGGGATCTTATCGAAACATATAAGATTATTAAGGGGTTGGACACGTTAGAGGCAGGAAACATGTTCCCAATGTTGGGGGAGTCCAGAACCAGGGGCCACAGTTTAAGAATAAGGGGTAGGCCATTTAGAACGGAGATGAGGAAAAACTTTTTCAGTTAGAGAGTTGTAAATCTGTGGAATTCTCTGCCTCAGAAGGTAGTGGAGGCCAATTCTCTGAATGCATTCAAGAGAGAGCTAGATAGAGCTTTTAAAGATAGCTAAATCGTAACTCCATCTTGGCAGGTAGACACAAAATGCCGGAGTAACTCAGCGGGACAGGCAGCATCTCGGGAGAGAAGGAATGGGTGACGTTTCGGGTCGAGACCCTTCTTCAGGCGAGAGGCCAAAAATCAGTTCTGGCCTCACCGAACAAAACAATTTTATTCTGAAGAAGAATTTCGGCCTGAGGAAGGGTCTCGACCAGAAACGACGCCCATTCCTTCTCTCCAGAGATGCTGCCTGACCCACTGAGTTACTCCATCATTTTGTGTTTACCTTCGATTTAAACCAGCATCTGCAGTTTTTTTTCCAACTCCATCTTGGCACTCAATGTTCTTATTTTTCCCCTTTGGTAGAAAAATCGTGACTTCGGTCCACATTGATTTTTTGGCAAAGGCATCACTATCTCCATTATTGAAGCGGGGAGGGTGGGGGATAAGATTACAAACCACTGGCACTCCAGTTGCCTTGCACTCTGCCATCTCCACTCGGCTGTATCTGTGTTTGATTTGTGTCGTCTTCACTCTCTCTCCTCCTTTCCCTGGACCACTTCGCTATCTCTCCCGTTATCTACGAGCCTGAATTGATGAGGTTTTGGAAAAGAAAGACAAATACTGCCTGGGAAACCTTGACATCCCTGCCTTATCTGAGTGCGGCTGTAATGCCAGCCAGCGTCTAGCTGCACCAGCGAGATTAGACAAGTTACTTTGCCGTGTTAAATTCCTGATTGAGCTCAGATAAATGCTCCCACACATTAAAAGATCCTTCTGTCTTGGTTGTGCTTAGTTGCAGACCATTTGGCAGACTGATGATAATACTTTTTTTCCCGGCAAAATTTCATGGGATGTTTAATAAAAATGGGACATTATTTTGCCTTCAGGAGCATCAAAGTCGTCTCGTTGTCTGTAACTCATTTTCACCTAGCCCACAGCTAACAGTGGCCCGTTTCCCTTCATCATCGTTACTTTTTTGCACGTCTTTCATTCATTTGTTCTCTATCTTTCCACGTCACTGTCTATATCTCTCGTTTCCCTCTCCCCTGCCTCTCAGTCTGTAGAAGGGGTCTCGACCTGAAACGTCACCTGTTCCTTTTCTCCAGAGATACTGCCTGTCCCGCTGAGTTACTTCAGCGTTTTGTGCCTATCCAGGGAAAAAATTGCTTGCATTTGTATCCCATTAAGAATTAGAGATTTTTCCAGGGCATCTCAAAGTACATGAAAACCAATGAAGTGTTTTGGAAGTGTGCTTGGGTCTTGTTCCTAAGTTGTAAGAGCATAATTGGACCATTCCGCCCATCAATAGACAATAGACAATAGACAATAGGTGCAGGAGGAGGCCACTCGGCCCTTCGAGCCAGCACCGCCATTCAATGCGATCATGGCTGATCATTCTCAATCAGTACCCCGTTCCTGCCTTCTCCCCATACCCCCTGACTCCGCTATCCTTAAGAGCTCTATCCAGCTCTCTCTTGAATGTATTCAGAGAATTGGCCTCCACTGCCTTCTGAGGCAGAGAATTCCACAGATTCACAACTGTTTGTAAGTTAATTGGCTTGGTATAAGTGTAAATTAGACAATAGACAATAGACAATAGATAATAGGTGCAGGAGGAGGCCATTCGGCCCTTCGAGCCAGCATCACCATTCAATGTGATCATGGCTGATCATTCTCAATCAGTACCCCGTTCCTGCCTTCTCCCCATACCCCCTGACTCCGCTATCCTTAAGAGCTCTATCTAGCTCTCTCTTGAATGCATTCAGAGAATTGGCCTCCAAAACGTCCCTTGTGTTGCGTGTAGGGTAGTGTATATGTGCGGGGGGATCGCTGGACGGCATGGAACCGGTGGGCCGAAGGGCCTGTTTCCACGTTGCATCTCTAAACTAAACTAAAGTTAACTGCAGATGCAGGTTTATACCGACGACAGACACGAAATGCTGGAGTAACTCAGCGGGTCGGGCAGCATCTCTGGAGAAAAGGAATAGGTGACATTTCGGGTCGGAACCCTTCCTCAGACTGAGAGTAGAGGATGTGAGGGAGGGGAAGACTGAGAGGTGAGAAAAGGACAGAACAAATGACCTCTGGAAGGGTGGAGCCCACAATGGCCCATTGTTGGCTGGGGAAGGTGGGATAACAGGGGGGATACAAGATGAACATAGCTCTATGATAGATAGACACAAATGCTGGGGTAACTCAGAGGGTCAGGGAGCAGCAAGTTGTGGGCAAGTTGGGCTGAAGGGCCTGTTTCCACACTGTATCACTCGATGACTCTATGGCTCTATGAGAAAGCAAGGAGAATGGGGTTGAGAGGGAAAGATAGATCAGCCATGATTGAATGGCGGAGTAGAGTTGATGGGCTGAATGGCCTAATTCTGCTCCTATGACTTATGGTCTTATGGACAAGGAATCGGGAGGGAACTAAGCACCCCGGCCACTCCCTCTTCTCCCCTCTCCCATCAGGCAAAAGGTGCAGAAGTGTGAAAACGCACACCTCCAGATTCAGGGGCAGTTTCTTCCCAGCTGTTATCAGGCAACTGAACCATCCTACCACAACCAGAGAGCAGTCCTGAACCACCGTCTACCTGCTTGGTGACCCTGGGACTATCGCTGATCAGACTTTGTCTCGCACTAAACGTTATTCCCTTGATCACTGTGGACACTGTGAACGGCTCGATTGCAATCACGCATTGTCTTTCTGCTGACTGGGCAGCGCATAGCAAAAGCTTTTCACTGTACCTCGGTACACGTGACAATAAACTAATCTCAAACTAAAAAAAGTCTGTCACGTGCAGACTGAAGAAGGGTCTCGACCCGAAACGTCACCCATCCTTTTTCTCCAGAGATGCTGCCTGCCCCGCTGAGTTACTCCAGCACCCTGTGTCTATCTTTGGTGTTGTGTGATGGTCTGATCAACGCACAGGGGCTGCACCGTGACCTCCTGACTCTTCGATCCAATGCCTCAACGGATGAAGGCAAACATACTTCAGCGCTGCATTGCAGGATTATACGAGGCATCTCTCTCAGAGTAATTACTCAAGGCACATGTTGGGGTCTGTTATGAAAAGTATCTCTGGTATCTTGACCCCAATGGTGATTATAGAGAGTGGTTAAATCAGCTTAGAGAGAGAGAAAAAAAACCAGCTCCATTAAAACGCCCACAGTGATTATCACCGAAATTATTCAAATTTTGGAAAATTGAATGATATCAATAAACAGAGTGTCAAATAGCAGGGATTAATTAACTTTTTGTGCACACACCTCCCCACCGCCTACATAGTCAGTCTAGAAAAACCTTGGGCATCTGCAATGCTATGCTTTTACAACATTTATATACTGTAGTGTATTTAATGTAGAAAACTATGGTGGCACTGAGATGGTGGGACAGGCTGGAAAAACACCAGTCCCAAATATTTTCCCCTTTCCTTAGTTTAGTTTTAAGTTTAGAGATACAGTGTAGAAACAGGCCCTTTAGCCCTCCGAGTCATAGACAATAGACAATAGGTACAGGAGGAGGCCATTCGGCCCTTCGAGCCAGCACCGCCATTCAATGTGATCATGGCTGATCATCCACAATCAGTACCCCGTTCCTGCCTTCTCCCCGTACCCCCTGACTCCGCTATCCTTAAGAGCTCTCTCTAGCTCTCTCTTGAATGCATCCAGAGAATTGGCCTCCACTGCCTTCTGAGGCAGAAAATTCCAGATTCACAACTCTCTGACCGAAAAAGTTTTTCCTCATCTCCGTTCTAAATGGCCTACCCCTTATTCTTAAACTGTGGTCCCCGGTTCTGGACTCCCCCAACATTGGGAACATGTTTCCTGCCTCTAACGTGTCCAATCCCTTAATAATCTTATATGTTTCAATAAGATCCCCTCTCATCCTTCTAATATCAATAAACAGAGTGTCAAATAGCAGGGATTAATTAACTTTTTTGTGCACACACCTCCCCACTGCCTACATAGTCAGACTAGAAAAACCTTGGGCATCTGCAATGCTATGCTTTTACAACATTTATATACTGTAGTGTATTTAATGTAGAAAACTATGGTGGCACTGAGATGGTGCAAATGTTCTACACCTCAATACGTTTGCCTGCCCGCAGGGCATGACAATAAAACTGCAGAAAAGTTCCTGTTCACCTTCAGAAGAAACTTATTGCTTTTTTTCTTATCTTGTGCTGATATTTTTCCTCCCTGTAAAATATGTGATGGAACAAAGAAGAAGTCAGAATTGCTCACTGAGGGACATTTCTCTCTGTTGATCAAACTGCAAGCACTCACTTTTACCCTGAGGTCTGATGGAATTTGGTAGAAATATATTGTGAAGATCACAGGTTTGCCATTGGGAGCTTCGCGTTTGAAATCCTCTGCACCTTTGTGTCTCTTTGTGTGGATCAGTGGGGATTACCTGAGACAGATTGGGAATGTGTCGTGCCTGATCCCACACGATCCTGCATCAGTGCAAATCTGCACTGATTTGTGGCTGAGATGAACTTTTGTCATTTGGTTATATCTGTTGTAAATACATCCCGACTGAACCTACCCAGCCCGCCTGAAAGAACCTCTGTGTTTTCTGGGCCTCCTCCACTGTCAGAGTCAGGCACAACGTAAATTAGGAGGAACAGCACCTCATATTTCGCTTGTGCAGCTTACAACCCAGCGCTATGAACGTTGATTTCTCTAACTTCAAGTAACCCTTGCATCCCCTCTCTCTCCATCCCTCCCCCACACCCGAGCCATCGTGCTGGCTTCACTGTCGTCCTGTTGAGTTTCATTGTCTGTGTGACTCGTTATCACACGACCCACAGCCAACAATGGGCCATTTCCTTGATCATCCTCGTCATTTTTTTCGCATATCTTTCATTCATCTATACACTAAAACTCACATTTGTTTGTTTGTTTGTTCCTGAATGACAGCCAAATCGGTACACGATAGCGCGACAATTTTAGGCCCACCTCGCTCACCGTCGTCCCTTTGGTGCTAACGGAAGAAGTTTCATTGAAATCGGTGTTATATTTTAAAAGTTATTCACGTTTTAAAGTTTAAATCTATCTCCTAGGCAGGGAGGGGGGAGGGAGGGATGGAGGGAGGGAGGATAAAACCACCCGGAGAAAACCCACGTGGTCACGGGGAGAACGTGCAAACTCCCTACAGACAGCACCCGCAACTCAGGATCGAAGCCGGGTGCCTGGCTGTACAACTATGGCACCCCAGGGTGGTCCAAAGGGCCTATTTCCCTGCTGTATCTCTAAACTAAACTAAGAGGTCCTATTCCTTAAATAGGCTCAGCTGTAATGTGTGTGTTTAGTTTAGTTTAGAGATACAGAGCGGAAACAGGCCCTTCGGCCCACCGAGTCCGTGCCGACCCCCGATCCCCGCACTATCCTACACACGCTAGAGAAATCTACACTTAAACCAAGCCAATCAACCTACAAACCTGCGCGTCTTTTGAGTGTGGGAGATCTCGGAGGAAACAAGCGCAGGTCACGGGGAGAACGTACAAACTCCGTACGGACAGCGCCCGTAGTCAGGACTGAGCTCGGGTCTCTGGCGCTGTGAGGCGGTAGTACTACCGTCACGCCACCGTGCCGCCGTGTTTGAGAGAGAGCGCAAAGTTTTTCCCGTTCCCATCGTGAGTTCAACTGGCCATGCAATGTTGTGCATCCTAATCAATACAAAACGTTTGTTCAGGAGGTAAAATCGCAGCAAGGCATTTTGAAAATATTACTGAGAGAAAAATCTAATCTGCCAATCTAAATGCTTTGTGTTTCTAATTATGAATTGGATAGCCATTTTGCAGTCTTTTGGAGTAGGTAATCATGACAAACAGATGTGTTTGTCGATTAACAGAACATATGTAAGGTATTTATTCACAAAATGTTGGAGTAACTCAGCGGGTCAGGCAGCATCTTAGGAGAGAAGGAATGGGTGACGTTTCTTCAGACTGAAGGGTCTCGACCCGAAACGTCACCCATTCCTTCTCTCCTAAGATGCTGCCTGACCCGCTGAGTTACTCCAGCATTTTGTGAATAAATACCTTCGATTTGTACCAGCATCTGCAGTTATTTTCTTATACTAACAGAACATATTTGCGCAGTCATCAAAGAAATGGTACAAATGATTCGAAGGCTTTTGCTGAAGAGACTTGGTTTGAAGCCAAGTTGGGGGTGAAGAGTTTTTTTCTTGGCACTGCCTGGATGTTGCTATTCCAGATGCACCTTTCAGGCCAGAGGCAACTTTGCCAGGTGCTCCTGGTCTGTCACTTGTAAAACAGTATGAACTGTGTTTACTGATGAGGGTCCAGCAAACATTGACTTTGTTCTCAGCAGCTGCCAACACTTTTCGTGCAGCAGCTATGAAGGTTCCAGCGGTGGATTTGCTGCCATACAGCGCTCACAGCGCCAGAGTCCCGGGTTCGATCCTAGCTACGGGTGCTTGGATGCACGGAATTTGCACGTTCTCCCCGTGACCTGCGTGGGTTTTCTCCGGGTGCTCCGGTTTCCTCCCACACTCCAAAGACGTGCATGTTTGAAGGTTAATTGGCTTGGTGTAAGTGTAAATTGTCCCTAGTGTGTGTAGGATAGTGTTAACATAGAAACATAGAAAATAGGTGCAGGAGGAGGCCCTTTGGCCCTTCGAGCCAGCACCGCCATTCATTGTGATCATGGCTGATCATCCACAATCAGTAACCCGTGCCTGCCTTCTCCCCATACCCCTTGATTCCGCTAGCCCCTAAAGCTCCATCTAACTGTCTTTTTAATTAATCCAGTGAATTGGCCTCCACTGCCCTCTGTGGCAGAGAATTCCACAAATTCACAACTCTCTGGGTGAAAAAGTTTCTTCTCACCTAGTTTTAAATGGCCTCCCCTTTATTCTTAGACTGTGTGGCCCCTGGTTCTGGACTCCCCCAACATTGGGAACATTTTTCCTGCATCTAGCTTGTCCGGTCCTTTCATAATTTTATACGTCTCTATAAAATCCCCTCTCGTCCTTCGAAACTCCAGTGAATACAAGCCCAGTCTTTCCGATCTTTCCTCATATGACAGTCGCACCATCCCAGGGATTACCCTCGTGCAGAGATCACTGGTCGGTGCGGACTAAGTTGGCTGTAGGGGCCTGTTTCCACGATGTATCTCTAAACTAAATTAAACTCAGCAGGTAGCTGAGAGGAAAATGTTCCCAAATAGGTTTCTCATGAACTCCCGTCTTGACAAGTATTCATTATTCAGCTTATTGACATGTACGTATAGGGAGAGGTTGAGCAGGCTGGGACTCTATTCCCTGGACCACAGGAGATGAGGGTTGATCTTATAGAGGTGTATAAAATCATGATAGGAATAGATCGGGTAGACGCATAGAGTCTCTTGTCCAGTGTAGGTGAATCAAGGACCAGAGGACATAGGTTTAGGGCAAAGGGGGAAACATTTTACAGGAATCTGAGGGGTAACCTTTTCACACAAAAGTTGTGGCAGGGACTATTGTGACATTTAAGAGGCAATTAGACAGGTACATGGATCGGACAGGTTTAGAGGGATATGAGCCAAACTCAGGCAGGTGGGACTAGTGTAGATGTTGGTCAGTTTAGTACATTTTTAAATTGTATGTGCATTTTGTATGTACACATTTTGTTTGTACAGCTCATTGAGTTTATTAGTACCAGGGCTTTTGTATATACAGACAAAAAAAAATTACTGTTGAAATATTATTACTATTCATGACTATGATTGTTTTTTATGTGTACGTTTGTACGCGTGTATGTTTATATATACACACCGATAAGCCAAAACATTATGACCTCTGACAGGTGAAGTGAATAACATTGATTGTCTTGTTACAATGGCACCTGTCAAGGGGTGGGATATATTAGGCAGCAAATGAACAGTCAGTTCTTGAGGTTGATGTGTTGGATGCAGGAGAAATGGGCAGGAGTAAAGACCTGAGCGACTTTGACAAGGGCCAAATTGTTATGGCCAGACGACTGGGTCAGAGCATCTCTGAAACGGCAAAGTCTTGTGGGGTGCTCCCGGTCAGCAGTGGTGAGTACCGACCGACAGTGGTCCGAGGAGGGACAAACCGGCGACAGGCAGGGTGTTGGGCGCCCAAGGCTCATCGATGCGCGAGGGCAGTGATGCACTGTGGGAAGACGACAAGCCGGTGGAGGGAGTGTGATGCTCTGGGCAATGTTCTGCTGGGAAACCCTGGGCCCGGCCATTCATGTCGACGTCAATTTGACACGTGTCACCCACCTAAACATCGTTGCAGACCAGGTACACCCCTTCATGCCAATGGTATTCCCTGATGGCAGTGGCCTCTTTCAGCAGGATAATGCGCCATGCCACAATGCACACTTTGTTGGGGAATGGTTTGAGCGACATGATGAAGTGTTCACAGTGTTGTCCTGGCCTCCACATTCTCCAGATCTCAATCCGATTGAGCATCTGTGGGATGTGCTGGATGGACAAGTCCGACCCACGCCGGCTCCACCTCGCGACTTACAGGACTTGAAGGATCTGCTGCTAATGTTTTGGTGCCAGATACCACAGGCCACCTTCAGGGGTCTCGTAGAGTCCATGCCTCGGCAGCTCGGCGCTGTTTTGGCGGCACACGGAGGACCAACAGCGTAGTAGGCAGGTGGTCATAATGTTGTGGCTGATCTGTGTATGTAAACATACAAACGTACACACAAAAACCAAACAATCATGGTAATAAATAGTAATAATAATTCAACAGTTAACATTTGTGCAATTGTGATATTGTTTCTGGGAAAAATGAATCCATTGCGTACTATTTGTCCCGCACCATCCCTTCCAATGCGTCCTTTGATTAAAAGTGCACGATAATTAGGTTCCAGGATTCAGACGTGGACTCGCTGAGTTGCCATTGAAAGCCCTGGAGATTCCAGTCGTATTCAGAGCAGTCATTAGCGTTCCTTGAAGCCGGTGCTTGGTGCTCATTAACACCGCGTTAGTTTGACAGCCGCTGGCAGGTCTGACGGCAGGGACAACTCCTGGAGGCTGTACTTACCCCGAACAGCAACCCAAGCAGGCTGTACTTACCCCGAACAGCAACCCAGGCACACAAGACATTGTACAAGACGTTGGTGAGGCCACACTTCGACCACTCTGGTCAGTTTCAGTCACCTTGTTATCAGCAAAGATACCAGAGGAGCAAGATAGACCACTCGACCCCAGTAGAGTTGCTGCCTTACAGCGAATGCAGCGCCGGAGATTCAGGTTTGATCCTGACTACGGGTGCCTAAATATTAGTTTTTGGTCATCCATAAGATACAACAATCCTCTAATCCCATCACACACACACACACACACACTGATTCAACTCATTAGTTTAGTTTGGAGATGCAGCGCGGAAACAGGCCCTTCGGCCCACCGAGTCCGCACCGACCAGTCGACATTTGGGTTTGATCCTGACTACGGGTGCCGTCTGTACGGAGTTTGTACGTTCTCCCCGTGACCTGCGTGGGTTTTCTCCGAGATCTTCAGTTTCCTCCCACACTTCAAAGACGTACAGGTTTGTAGGTTAATTGACTGGGTAAATGTAAAAATTGTCCCTAGTGGGTGTAGGATAGTGTTAATGTGTGGGGATCGCTGGGCGGCGCGGACTTGGTGGGCCGAAGGGCCTGTTTCCGCGCTGTATCTCTAAAAAAAAACTGTAGTACATCACGGCGCCATTTTAGTAGGCAGAAACTCGCAGAAACATTTTAAAAGAAAAATAACAAAAATCTGTGAATTGATAGATGAGATATATTCTGCATTTTTATGGTATCATCACACATACTGTTCCCCCAAAACACTGATTACACTGCGAGAGGTATAGCGAACGGCGGGTTTTGCTTACTAAAATGGCGGACGTTACGCTCCTTTGCGTACTACACTTCAGTATAGGCGATTTCGACCGGAGTGCTCCATCTTGTTCCTCTAGTATCTTTGGTTATCAGTTCCGTTTATTGTCACGTGTACCGAGGTACCGTGAAAAACTCTTGCCGTGTGCTGACCAGTTGGCGGAAAGACAATACGTGATTACAATCGAGCCGTCCACAGTGTACACAGTGGACGCAGATACAGGATAAAGGGAATAACGTTCAGTGCAAGGTAAAGCCAGTCAAGTCCGATCAAAGATAGTCCGAGGGTCACCCATGAGGTAGATAGTAGTTCAGGACTGTTCCTCTAGTTGTGGTCGGATGTGTTATAGGAAAGATGTTGCCAACGCTGGAAAGGGTGCTGGGAAGATTTACGAGGATGTTGCCAGGACTCGAGGGCCTGAGCTACAGGGAGAGGCTGAGCAGGCTGGGACTTTATTCATTGGAGCGCAGGAGGATGGGGGGTGATCTTATGTACAAAATTATGGGAGGAATAGATCGGGTAAATGCACAGAGTCTTTTGCCAAGAGCAGGGGAATCAAAAACCAGTGGACGTACATTTAAGGTGAGGTGGGGAGGAAGATTTAGTAGGAACCTGAGGAGCAACATTTTTTACACAAAGGGTGGAGGGTATATGGAAGCTGCCAGTGGGGGTGCTTGAGGTAGGCGCTATCTCAACATTACAGAGACAATTGGACAGGTGCATGGATAGGAAAGGTTTAGAGGGTTATGGGCAGGTGGGACTAGTGTAGATGGGGCATGTTGGTCAGTGTGGGCAAGATGGGTCGATGGGCTTGTTGACATGCTGTATGGCTCTGAGAGAGATCAGGGCTGGTAACTCAAGAAGAACAATGGGAGACAGGTTGGTTACCCAGTGTACTTCAGTTTAGTTTAGTTTAGTTTAGTTTAGTTGAGTTGAGTTGAGTTGAGTTTAGAAACATAGAAACATAGAAAATAGGTTCAGGAGTAGGCCATTCGGCCCTTCGAGCCTGCACCGCCATTCAATATGATCATGGCTGATCATCCAACTCAGTATCCTGTACCTGACTTCTCTCCATACTCCCTGATCCCTTTAGCCACAAGGGCCACATCAAACTCCCTCTTAAATATAGCCAATGAACTGGCCTCAACTACCTTCTGTGGCAGATAATTCCACAGATTCACCACTCTCTGTGTGAAAAAAAACTTTCTCATCTCGGTCCTAAAAGACTTCCCCCTTATCCTTTAGTTTAGTTTAGTTTAGTTTAGTTTAATTTAGATTAGTTGAGTTGAGTTGAGTTGAGTTGAGTTGAGTTGAGTTGAGTTGAGTTGAGTTGAGTTGAGTTGAGTTGAGTTGAGTTGAGTTAAGTTGAGTTGAGTTGAGTTGAGTTTAGTTGAGTTGAGTTGAGTTGAGTTGAGTTGAGTTGAGTTTAGTTTAGAGATACAGTGCGGAAGCACGTCCTTTGGCCCACCAAGTCTGCACCGACCAGCGATCCCCGCACACTAACAACATTCTATACACACTAGGGACAATTTACAATTTTACCAAGCCAATTAACCTGCAGACCTGTACATCTTCAGAGTGTGGGAGGAAACCGGAGCATCCGGAGAAAACCCAGCAGGTCGCAGGGAGAACGTACAAACTCTGTGCAGACAGCACCCGTAGTCAGGATCGAACCCGTGTCTCTGGCGCTGTGAAGCAGCAACTCTACCGCTGCGCCACCGTGCCGTACACTTCTCAGAGTCCCGGCTAACGTCAGTCTCCCCAACCTCTTCAACAATTCTTCCTCCTCAACCCCCCCCCCCCCCCCCCTCCTCCTCCTGCCCCCGATCCAATGGGGGATGCTCAGGAGAAATATAAGGTCGAAAGAGATACTGACATGTCACGGTGGCGTGGCGGTAGAGTTGCTGCCTCACAGCGCCAGACACCCGGGTTCCATCCCGGCTACAGTTTGTACGTTCTCCCTGCGACCTCCGATGATCTCCGAGATCTTACGTTTCCTCCCGCACTCCAAAAAAGTACAGGTTTGTAGGTTAATTGGCTTGGTATAAATGTAAAATTGCCCTCTGGTGTGTACAGGATAGTGCTAGTGTGCGGGGATCGCTGGTCGGCGCGGACTCGGTGGGCCGAAGGGCCTGTTTCGTACACTGTATCTCCAAACTAAACGAAACTAAACAATGGGGAAGGGGTCAGGAGAAACATCAGGCCGTAAGAGATACTGACACATCAATAGGTAAAACTGTGGTGATATCGGCTGTTCAACCCAGTGCTGGAAACCCAAACATCAACTCACAATAGACAATAGACAATAGACAATAGGTGCATGAGGAGGCCATTCAACCCTTCCAGCCAGCACCGCCATTCAATGCTATCATGGCTGATCACTCTCAATCAGTACCCCGTTCCTGCCTTCTCCCCATACCCCCTCACACCGCTATCCTTAAGAGCTCTATCCAGCTCTCTCTTGAAAGCATCCAACGAACTGGCCTCCACTGCCTTCTGAGGCAGAGAATTCCACACCTTCACCACTCTCTGACTGAAAAAGTTCTTCCTCATCTCCGTTCTAAATGGCCTACCCCTTATTCTTAAACTGTGGCCCCTTGTTCTGGACTACCCCAACATTGGGAACATGTTTCCTGCCTCTAATGTGTCCAATCCCCTAATTACCGAAGAAGGGTCTCGACCCGAAACGTCACCCATTCCTTCTCTCCCGAGATGCTGCCTGACCTGCTGAGTTACTCCAGCATTTTGTGAATAAATCGATTTGTACCAGCATCTGCAGTTATTTTCTTATACCCCTAATTATCTTATATGTTTCAATAAGATCCCCCCTCATCCTTCTAAATTCCAGGGTATACAAGCCTAATTGCTCCAGCCTTTCAACATACGACAGTCCCGCCATTCCGGGAATCAACCTAGTGAACCTACGCTGCACGCCCTCAATAGCAAGAATATCCTTCCTCAAATTTGGAGACCAAAACTGCACACAGTACTCCAGGTGCGGTCTCACCAGGGCCCGGTACAACTGTAGAAGGACCTCTGGGTTACACAGTGTTAATGTAACCCAGAGTGATGTTTTAATGCCAAAAAAATAAACATGGAACAATTTATTCTATTTTCCTTGTATCCTTCCCAAATATCCGTGCCAACCAAAATGTTTGTGGCACGCTGTTTGTCCGGACGGCACTCCAACGAGAAGCAATGTGCTTTGGGAAAGTATCGTAACACTGTTCTTTAGAGGCTCACTCCAGCGAGTTAGTGCACTGTGAACTGTGTAACCTTGTGTTGGTAATTGGATCTGAAGGCAGCCATCACAACGCATTAGGACACAGCAATCCAACACAGGACAGAACAGAGAGGGAAATAGCAGTAGATAGCCATCCAAATGTCAAAAGGTTCCGCCGATCAGCTGGGAGACCGCTTAGACAAATAGCCGAGTCCATCCACCTCATAGAAACGTACCGAATAGTGAAAGGCCTGGATACAGTGGATGTGGGGAGGATGTTTCCACCAGTGGGAGAGTCTAGGACCAGAGGTCACAGCCTTGAGGAAGGAGATGAGGAGGAACTTCTTTAGCCAGAGGGTGGTGAATCTGTGGAACTCATCGCCACAGAAGGCTGTGGAGCTCAATGGATATTATGTGAAAGGTGGATTCTTGATTAGTGCGAGTGTCAGGGGTAATGGGGAGAAGGCAGGAGAATGGGGTTAGGAGGGAGAGATAGATCAGCCATGGTTGAATGAGGGTGGAGACTGGATGGGCCGAATGGCCTAATTTTGCTCCTAGAACATGGACATATATGCATAGTTTTTGTTTATCCACGGTTGGGGAATTTCTACACTGTCAGAGTGAGGCCCAGCGCAAATTGGAGGAACAGCGCCTCATATTTTGTTTCAGCAGCTTACACCCCAGCGGTATGAATATTGGTTTCTCTAACTTCAAGTAACCATTGCTTTCCCTCTCTCTCCATCCCTCTCCCATCCTAGTTCTCCAGCTGGTTCCACTGTCCTCCTGATTACATTTTACTGATTGTGGGCCTCGTTGTCACCTTCCCCTCAGCCAGCAGTGAACCATTCTACGTTTCCTTATTCACAAAATGCTGGAGTAACTCAGCGGGACAGGCAGCATCTCAGGAGAGAAGGAATGGGTGACGTTTCGGGTCGAGACCCTTCTTCAGACTTCTTATTCTACCCTTCTTCACACCCTTCTTATTCTACTTTTCCTTGACCACCGTCTGCTTTGTTCTGTTGTTTTCACACCTTACCCTTCCATATCTCTACATCTCCCTCTCCCCTCTGACTCTCAGTCCAACGAAGGGTCTCGACCCAAAACGTCACCCATTCCTTCCCTCCAGAGATCCCGCCTGTCCCAATAGACAATAGACAATAGACAATAGGTGCAGGAGGAGGCCATTTGGCACTTCGAGCCAGCACCACCATTCAATGTGATCATGGCTGATCATTCTCAATCAGTACCCCGTTCCTGCCTTCTCCCCATACCCCCTGCCTCCGCTATCCTTAAGAGCTCTATCTAGCTCTTAACCCGCTGAGTTACTCCAGCTCTTTGTGTCTGACCTTGAACTCATCGCCTGGCCACCAGTCCTCTGCTTCCTCTCAGCGTTGCAAATCACCAGAGCTCATCGCAGCAACAGTCCATAACTTTGCGTCTAATTCCTTCTCCTGCTGTTCGTGAATCTTGTTAGAGGGCGGGGATAAAAAAAAACCCATCTTGGAGCTGCCTAAATCCCAGCTTAATTCAAATCCACACGAAGAAGTGGGAACAATTAATGTCAGCTCGCAACGCTGGCTGCGATGCAGGATTGCCATTTAAATTTTTTTCTTTCCCCTGCTTGCAGGAGATAGTTTGACTCCCAGCGAAGTCCCTGATGGGCTGGATAATTAACACTAGAGAGAGAGAGAGAGAGAGAGAGAAAATCTGTCGGCAGCCTGCGTTAGATCTTTATTTAAATTACCTTCCACCGCATAGATTACAACTGGAGAACATTGTTAAAAATAAGCACCGGGCCAGTTACGGAGGCTAATACACAGTTTGTATGTTAATAGCAGTGTGCTGTGTTAGCTCACGCTGTTTAATGTTGAGCGTCTAACGGCACTGGGCCTGTTACATGCTGGAGTTTCGAAGGATGAGGGGGGAGATCTCATCGAAACTCATCGAATGGTGAAAGGCCTGGATAGAGTGGATGAGGAGAGGATGTTTCCACTAGTGGGAGAGTCTAGGACCAGAGGTCACAGCCTCAGAATTAAAGGATGTTCCTTTAGGAAGGAGATGAGGAGGAATTTCTTTAGTCAGAGGGTGGTGAATCTGTGGAATTCATTGCCACAGATGGCTGTGGAGGCCAAGCCAATGGATATTTTGAAGGCAGAGATAGATAAATTCTTATTCACAAAATGCTGGAGTAACTCAGCAGGTCAGGCGGCATCTCGGGAGAGAAGGAATGGGTGACATTTCGGGTCGAGACGTTTCGGGTCGAGACCCCTGATCCAAAACGTCACCCATTCCTTGTTTTTATGTCTGGCTGTGGCTGCTTTGACAGTCCGGAATCGCCTTCCAGAGGGAAGTGCTTCAAAGAGTTTGTGGCCAGGCTGAGAGGGGTCAGAGATGATCTTGCCCGCTCGCTTCCTGGCCCTTGCAGTGTACAGTCCGTCAAGAAGACAGGGGTTAGGAGCAAGAGATCGATCAGCCATGATTGAATGGCGGAGTAGATGTGATGGGCCGAAAGGCCTAACTCTGCTCCTATCTCCTTTGACCTTATAATAATAATAATAATAAGCATATATTTTATATAGCACTTTACCAGGTGCTCAAAGCGCTTTACAAAAACAGTCATAACATAAAAACAAACAGACAAACTATCCTGACGGAGAAGCGGCGAACAAACAGCGCCAGCGTCCTCTCACGTCAGGGTCCGGCAGTAGACAACAAAAAGCACAGGACACACAGATACAATTTGAACACAAACAGCCATCACAGTGATTGCTCCAGGCACACCCTCACTGTGATGGAAGGCAAAGTAAAGTCATTATCTCCTCCTCATTCTTCTCCCGTGGCGCCACGAGGCGATCGAGGCTCCCAACTTTTGAAGCCCCCACCGGGCGATGGAAAGTGCCGCGGCCAGGCCACGTAGGGCGATGAGGGGCCTGCGAGCGGGTCGATCGTACCTCGCGCTCCAGGGCGGTCGAAGCTGCTACGGCTGGAGCTCCTTATGAATGTTGTCTAACCGCTGTGCAATGTGGGTTAGGCTTTGGTACTGGCCTCATCTCCTGCTGTTTCACCGTTACTGGCTTGAGATTCCACCAGCATTGATAAAGTAGCCGAGGGTTTGTTTACTGTCAGCAAGGCTATCACCGTACATAAGCACAATTGCCCCAGTTAGTAACAGAATGTACAGAATGGCCTTGGTGGCCAGCTACAGCTGGGACTGTACAATGCGACCAAAATAGCATCTCTTGTACATGGACACAGCGGGTTTACAAGAACGATCCCAGGAATGAGTGGGTTAGCGTACAATGAGCGTTTGACAGCACTGGGCCTGTACTCGCTGGAGTTTCGAAGGTCGAGGGGGGGACCTCATTGAAACCTACACTATAATGAAAGGCCGGGATGGAGTGGATGTGGAGAGGATGTTTCCACTGGTGGGAGAGTCTAGGACAGGAGGTCACAGCCTCAGAATTAAAGGGCGCACCTTTTAGAAAGGAGATGAGCAGGAACCTCTTTAGTCAGAGGGTAGTTAATCTGTGGGACTCAGAGGTTGGATAGGCTTGAACCGATGTCTGAAGAAGGGTCTCGACCCGAAACGTCACCCATTCCTTCTCTCCTGAGATTCTGCCTGACCCGCTGAGTTACTCCAGCATTTTGTGTCTACCTTCAATTTGAACAAGTATCTCCAGTTATTTTCCTACCTGTACACCAGTTCTATGCGACACACCGGGGGCAATTTACAGAATCCGATTTTAACCTTTTGATCGAACGGCGGACTAGTGGTGATGGGCCGAATGGCATAAATATTCTCCTGCGAATTACGAATTGATGAACTATACAAACCTGTACGTCTTTGGAGCGTGAGAGGAAACCAGAGCACCCGGAGAAAACCCACGCGGTCACGGGGAGAACGTACAAACTCCGTACAGACAGCACCCGTAGTCAGGATTGAACCCAGTTCTCTGGCGCTGTGAGGCAGCAACTCTACCGCCACGCCACCGTGCCACTTTCTAGTATACCATCTGTGATAATAAAGTCAGAGTGAATAATGGCACAACTACCAGATAAAACCTCTCCAGTTCAATAATCTCCCAAGGGGAATGTAATCTATTGAACCGATCTGGCCCACAAGCAAATAGAAATCCACCAACATAATTCAAGGGTAATTTGGAATGGGTTATTAATCTTGTCAAAGAAAAGAAATTACCACTAATTACGGTCACCACAAACTCCACTGTACCTACACTTATAGACAATAGACAATAGACAATAAGTGCAGGAGGAGGCCATTCGGCCCATCGAGCCAGCACCGCCATTCAATGTGATCATGGCTGATCATTCTCAATCAGTACCCCGTTCCTGCCTTCTCCCCATACCCCCCTGACTCCGCTATCCTTAAGGGCTCTATCCAGCTCTCTCTTGAACGCATTCGGAGAATTGACCTCCACTGCCTTCTGAGGCAGAGAATTCCACAGATTCACAACTCTCTGACTGAAAAAGTTTTTCCTCGTCTTTTTTTAAAACGTACTTCTTTTAAACGTACAGCACGGAAGCAGGTTCTTCAGCCCGCTGGCTCTACTGTGACCACCGGCCACTGTTCACACTAGTTGTATGTTATCTCGCGTTCTAGTCCACTCCCTACACACGCCGGGCAATCTTTTACAGAGGGTCAATTTAACCTACAAACCTTGGATGGATGCAAAATGCTAGAGTAACTCAGTGGGTGGGACAGGCAGCATCTCTGGAGAGAAGGAATGGGTGATTTTTCGGGTCGAGACCCTTCTTCAGACTGATTGGTTTAAACCAGCACCTGCAGTTCCTCCCTACACAACCGACAAACCTTGACATCTTTGGATCGTGAGAGGAAACCGGAGGAAACCCGTGTGGTCACAGGGAGAACGTGGCGGCACGGTGGCGCAGCGGTAGAGTTGCTGCCTTACAGCGAATGCAGCGCCGGAGACTCAGGTTCGATCCTGACTACGGGCGCCGTCTGTACGGAGTTTGTACGTTCTCCCCGTGACCTGCGTGGGTTTTCTCCGAGATCTTCGGTTTCCTCCCACACTCCAAAGACGTGCAGGTATGTAGGTTAATTGGCTGGGCAAATGTAAAAATTGTCCCTAGTGGGTGCAGGATAGTGTTAGTGTGCGGGGATCGCTGGGCGGCGCGGACCCGGTGGGCCGAAGGGCCTGTTTCCGCGCTGTATCTCTAAATCTAAAAAACATCTAAAAAATCAAACTCCTCACACAGATCAGCGCCCGAGGTCAGGATCGAAGCCTCCACGCTGGTGCCAATGTACAGCGGCTTTACTCACCTGGTACCCTCAAGGGTTAAACAGGTAAAGAAAACTCTGAGTTAGAAGGTACAGCTGTGAGGAATCAGCGGAGCAGAAAGTTAAACTGTTCTCTTCTGTGTTATGACAATCAAAGGACATTTTATAACTCGCAGGGGAATGGCAGATTGATAAACCTTGCCATCAAAGACAGACTGTCCACATCAGAAGCTACAACAATCCCCCTGAGGCAAGATACCAACGAACCATCTGAAGCTGGAAAGGGTGCAGAAAACGATTCACCGGGATGTTACTGGGACAAACAGGGCTTCAGTTATACACAGAAAGCTAGAGTAACTCAGCGGATCAGACAGCATGTCTAGAGAAAAGGAATAGGTGACATTTCGGATTGGCTTGAGTTATAGTGTACTTTAGTTTAGTATTGTCTTTAAACTTTTACTTTAGACTTTACAGATATTGCACTGAAACAGACCCTTCGGCCTACCGAGTCCATGCCCACCAGCGATCAACCCTGTACGCTAACCTACACACACTAGGGACAATTCTTTTTACAATTTACCAAAGCCAATGAAACATTGTAGGCCCTGACACTGTAGGCCCGGACTGTGTAGGCGCGGACACTGTAGGCCTAGACACCGTAGGCCCGGACAATGTAGGCCCGGACAGTGTAGGCCCGGACAGTGTAGGTCCAGACAGTGTAGGCTCGGACACCGTAGGCCCGGAGAGTGTAGGTCCAGACAGTGTAGGCCCGGACACCGTAGGCCCGGACACCGTAGGCCCGGACAGTGTAGGCCTGGACACTGTAGGCCCGGACACTGTAGGCCCGGACACCATAGGCCCGGACACTGTAGGCCCGGACACTGTAGGCCCGGACACCGTAGGCCCGGAGAGTGTAGGTCCGGACATTGTAGGCCCGGACATCGTAGGCCCGGACACCATAGGTCCGGACACTGTAGGCCCGGACACTGTAGGCCCGGACAGTGTATATCCGGAGGTCCGGCGGCCGCCATTGGTGGAGCGGGAGCACGTGGCCGCTGGCTGGGTGAGGTCACGTGGGGGGCGGGGCGGTGACGTCACCTTGTCCCTTATTTGGGAGTGAGATAGTTGGCACCCTTAGCTGTGGAGGCCTAGTCAGAGCATATTTCTAGGTCAAAGATAGATACGTAGATTCTTGATTCATACGGGTGTCAGGGGTTATGGGGACAAGGCGGGAAAATGGGGTTAGGAGTGAGAGATAGATCAGCCACGATTGAATGGCAGAGTAGACATGATGGGCCGAATGGCCTAATTTTACTCCTATCACTTAATGACACTCTAATGACGTACAGGTCTATAGGTTAATTGGCTTCTGTAAATTGTAAATAGTCCCGAGTGTGTCAGACAGTGTTAGTGGGGCTATAAGAAAATAACTGCAGATGCTGGTACAAATCGAAGGTATTTATTCACAAAATGCTGGAGTAACTCAGCAGGTCAGGCAGCATCTCAGGAGAGAAGGAATGGGTGACGTTTCGGGTCGAGACCCTTCTTCAGACTGATGTCGGGGGGGCGGGACGCTGAGCTGACCTGCTGAGTTATTCCAGCATTTTGTGAATAAATACCTTCTTAGTGTACAGGGTGATCGCTGGTTGGCCTGAACCTGGTGGGTCAGAGGGACTGTTAACACTCTATATCTCCCGAGACATACCTCTGGAAAGAAGACAATAGACAATAGACAATAGGTGCAGGAGTAGGCCATTCGGCCCTTCGAGCCAGCACCGCCATTCAATGTGATCATGGCTGATCATTCTCAATCAGTACCCCGTTGTATTTCTATAGCCAGATGGTGGTGAATCTGTAGAACTCATTGCCACAGACGACTGTGGAGGCCAAGTCAGTGGGTATTTTTAAAGCGGAGATTGATAGATTCTTGATTAGTACGGGTGTCAGGGGTTATAATAATAATAATAATAATAATAATGCATTATATTTATATAGCGCTTTTCATATACTCAAAGATGCTTTACAGAGATTTAGAGAACATAGGGAAATGAATAAATAGATAAATAAGTAAATAAGTAAACGAACAGAGAAAGGAGACAGAAGGTGAGGTGACCTTCAATGGTTGAAGGCAGTACTGAACAGGTGAGACTTCAGCGATGTTTTGAATGTGGTGAGTGTGGAGGAGTCTCTAACGGTTTGGGGTAGTGAGTTCCATAGGGTGGGAGCAGCGATGGAGAAAGCCCTGTCCCCCCAGGATCTGAGTTTGGTCCAGATGTGGGGGGATAGGAGATTGGCAACAGCTGAGTGGAGGGTGCAGGTGGGAGTGTGCCTGTGGAGGAGGTCGGTCAGGTAGGATGTGGCCAGGTTATGGAGGGCTTTGTAGGTTATGAGGAGGATTTAGTACTGGATTCTCTGGGGGATGGGGAGCAAGTGGAGTTTGTAAAGGACGGGGGTGATATGGTCACGGATCGAGGTGTGTGTGAGTAGACGGGCAGCGGAGTTCTGAATGTATTGAAGTTTACTGATGATTTTTGAGGGTGCGCCATAGAGGAGGCTGTTGCAGTAGTCCAGACGGGAGGTGATGAAGGCGTGGATGAGGGTTTCTGCAGCTGTGGAGGAGAGGGATGGACGGAGACGGGCAATGTTTTTGAGGTGGAAGAAGGCTGTCTTTGTGATGTGTTTGATGTGTTTGTCGAAGGAGAGGGTTTGATCAAAGATGATTCCAAGATTCCGGATGTGAGGTGAGGTGGATACTGGGAGACCATCAATGTTGAGGATGAAGTTTTGGGTGGATTTGGTGAGCGTTTTTGGACCAATGATGATGATTTCAGATTTGTTGCAATTGAGTTTGAGGAAATTTGATTGAAGCCAAGATTTTGTTTCAGTGATGCAGTTTGTCAGTGTAGAGTGTGTGGTGGGGGAGATTGACTTGGTGGAGATGAGGAGCTGGATATCATCGGCGAAGCAGTGGAAGTTGAGACCATGACGGCGGATTAATTGACCAAGGGGGAACAGGTAGAGGATGAAGAGGAGGGGGCCAAGGACTGAGCCTTGGGGGACACCTTGGGGGAGGGGAGCAGTGGGGGATTTACAGTTGTTAATGGAGATGAACTGGTGTCTGTCAGAGAGGTAAGATTTGAACCAGGATAGGGCTGTGCCGGTGATGTTAAAGGAGGTTTCAAGTCGGGAGAGGAGAATGGAGTGATTTATGGTGTCAAAGGCGGCGCTGAGGTCAAGTAGGATGAGGATGTTGAGGTTGCCAGCGTTGGAGGAGAGGAGAATGTCATTTGTGATTTTGAGGAGCGCAGTTTCAGTACAGTGGTTGGAGCGGAATCCGGAGAAGGCAGGGGAATGGGGTTGAGAGAGAGAGATAGATCAGCCGTGATTGAATGGCGGAGTGGACTTGATGGGCCGAATGGCCTAATTCTGCTCCGATCACTAATTCAGTCAGAGAGTTGTGAATCTGTGGAATTCTCTGCCTCAGAAGGCAGTGGAGGCCAATTCTCTGAATGCATTCAAGAGAGAGCTAGATAGAGCTCTTAAGGATAGCGGAGTCAGGGGGTATGGGGAGAAGGCAGGAACGGGGTGCTGATTGAGAATGATCAGCCATGATCATATTGAATGGCGGTGATGGCTCGAAGGGCCGAATGGCCTACTCCTGCACCTATTGTCTATTGTCTATTGAACCTATGACAAGTGGTCGGAGTGGACTCGGTGAGCAGAAGGACCTGTCTCCGTGCTGTATCTCTGCAGTCTAAAAGTCTGAAGAAAATCCATTTTATTATCCGTCAATTGTAACAACTCTATGATTTTTTATCTGTCCTCTGGATTCTGCAGTTCCGTTGACAAGTGCCAGAACTGATCAGTCAATGCCAGATGAGAAACGTTGATTGTCACTGAATCTCCCCACGGCAATAAAGCACCAATTACCACACTCGAAGCCCACCCGTGATCCGATCGCCATGCAGACCGAGTCATCCAAGGCTCTTTAGTTTAGTTTAGTTTAGAGATACAGCGCGCAAACAGGCCCTTCGGCCCACCGGGTCCGCGCCGACCAGCGATCCCCGCACACTAGCACAATCCTATACCCACTAGGGGACAATTTACACTTATACCAAGCCAATTAACCCACAAACCTGCACGTCTTTGGAGTGTGGCAGGAAACCGAAGATCTCGGAGAAAACCCACGCAGGTCGCGTGGAGAACGTACAAACTGCGTGCAGACAGCACCCCGTAGTCGGGATGGAACCCGGGTCTCCAGCGCTGTGAGGCGGCAACTCTACCGCTGCGCCACCGTGCCGCACCAATATAGGTTTTGTAAATAAACACAGTGTTGGAGGAACTCAGCAGGTCAGGCAGCATCTGTGGAAGGAATAGACGGGCGACATTTTGGGTCGGGTCCCTCTTCACACAAGGAAGAAGTGGGGGGGGGGGAGAAAGCTGCGAAAGAGAGGTTGGGGCAGGACAAAGCCTTGCAAGTGATAGGTGGATACAGCTGTATTGTGGTTCCACTGGTCAGCACACGACAAAAACTTTTCACTGTACCTCGGTGAACGTGACAATAAACTAAACTAACTCAAGACGAGGAGGGGTTTGACTGGCAGAAACGTCATCGGTGTGTTCCCTGCCTGACCCGCTGAGTTACTCCAGCACTTTGTGCTTCACTCACGATTCCAGCATCTGCAGTTCCTTGTCCCTCCCGCCTATTGAACGAGTTGGCAATGACTTGGAACTCATCCTCTGACCTTTGTAGCGGCATGGTGGCTCACAGCGCCGGAGACCCGGGTTCGATCCCGACCACGGGCGCTGTCTGTGCGGAGTTTGTACGTTCTCCCCGTGACCTGCGTGGGTTTTCTCCGAGATCTTCGGTTTCCTCCCACACTCCGCTCTCCGGCGCTACATTCGCTGTAAGGCAGCAACTCTACCGTCGCGCCACCGTGCCGTGTTGTCTTTCCGCTGACTTGATAGCACGCAACAAAAAGCTTTTCGCTGCACCCGGGTAGCCCCCTGACAGTAAACTGAACTCAAACATTGCATTGGTCTGGTCTAACACATGGCATCCCTGTGTGGTACCTCAGCTGCACGGAGGCAAAGAGGAAAGCTCTTCAGCGGGTAGTCCATAGATCTCAGAGGACCATCGGAACACAGCTACCAGCCTTGGAGGGCATCTACATCACACGATGCCTCAGAAAAGCCACCAGCATCCACAAAGACTCTTCACATCCCTGCAACAGTCTGTTCGAACTTCTACCATCGGGCAGACGATACAAGGCCTTCTACGCCCGCACCTCCAGACTCAGGAACAGCTTCATCCCCAGGGCCATAGCTGCTATGAACCGGTCCTGCTGAGCCGGATGGTCACATCGCACAGTGAACCGGCACAGATCTACTTGCACTTTATTCTGTTTTAAAACTGTTCCAATTTGTTTCATTGGGTTGTTTAAATTAATAATGACTAGCTAATTAGTTTATTGCATCGTATGGGAGGCGCATTCCCAATCTCGTTGTACCCCTGTACAATGACAATAAAGATATATTGAATTGTATTGTATTGTATCCCCCATAATTCTAGCCTTAGAGGGAGTACAGAGAAGGTTCACCAGATTGATCCCTGGGATGGCAGGACTTTCATATGAAGAAAGACTGGATAGACTAGGCTTGTACCCGCTGGAATTTAGAAGACTGAGGGGGGATCTTATAGAAACATATAAAATTCTTAAGGGGTTGGAGAGGCTAGATGCGGGAAGATTGTTCCCGATGTTGGGGAAGTCCAGAACTAGGGGTCACAGCTTAAGGATAAGGGGGAAGTCTTTTAGGACCGAGATGAGAAAACATTTCTTCACACAGAGAGTGGTGAATCTGTGGAATTCTCTGCCACAGAAGGTAGTTGAGGCCAGTTCATTGGCTATATTTAAGAGAGAGTTAGATGTGGCCCTTGTGGCTAAAGGGATCAGGGGGTATGGAGAGAAGGCAGGTACAGGTTACTGAGCTGGATGATCAGCCATGATCATATTGAATGGCGGTGCAGGCTCGAAGGGCCGAATGGCCTACTCCTGCACCTATTTTCTATGTTTCTATGTTTCTATGTCCCACAGCCAGGCTACACTTTCCCTGATTAAACAACGGAGAAACTCACAGCACGGGCCTGTCAGGGCATTTGCAATGTAACTGATAGATTTGTTCAATGTGGTCTGTGGACATGCTTGGTGAAAGGTGTATCTTCTGCCTCTGAGCCCTCCATTAGAACGTTGAAGGGGAGCCTCAGCAGTAAAATCTCCGCTGCGACAACTCTGATCTCCTCAGTCGTTCACTCATTGATGTTGATGGGTGAGGCCGCTGCTCTGTGCGCGATGCAGTGGGTCGGATCCAGGGTCCGTGTTGGGCGAAGTCGGAGCTGTGATCGGGCAGTGACAACTGATATCTGGGAGGGGAACTGCAGGCGCTGGTTTACACCGAGAATGGGCACGGAACGCTGGAGAGGAACGCCCTCAGAGATGTGCTCCAGACGTGCTACCTGAGCCGCTGAGTTACTCCAGCAATTTGTGTGTTTACCTTTAGAGCTTCAAGTAGCTGCCAAGCAGAGAACTAACGTCAGCACAAAGTATTATTTAGGAAGGAACTGCACACGCTGGTTTACACCAAGGATAGGCACTTTGGTGAACCGTGGGGTAATGGTCCTGGAGTAAACTCAGCGGGTCGGGCAGCATCTCTGGAGAGATATAGAAACATAGAAAATAGGTGCAGGAGTAGGCCATTCGGCCCTTCGAGCCTGCACCGCCATTCAATATGATCATGGCTGATCATCCAACTCAGTATCCTGTACCTGCCTTCTCTCCATACCCCCTAATCCCTTTAGCCACAAGGGACACATCTAACTCACTCTTAAATATAGCCAATGTACTGGCCTCAACTACCTTCTGTGGCAGAGAATTCCACAGATTCACCACTCTCTGTGTGAAAAAAAACATTCTCATCTCGGTCCTTAAAGACTTCCCCCTTATACTTAAACTGTGCCCCCTTGTTCTGGACTTCCCCAACATCGGGAACAATCTTCCTGCATCTAGCCTGTCCAACCCCTTAAGAATTTTGTAAGTTTCTATAAGATCACCCCTCAATCTTCTAAATTCCAGCGAGTACAAGCCGAGTCTATCCAGTCTTTCTGGAGAGAAGGAATTGGTGACATTTCGGGTCAGAACCCTTCCTAATACTGCCTTAAACTCCAGTGTGTAGGGCGGCACGGTGGCGCGGCGGTAGAGTTGCTGCCTTACAGCGCCAGAGACCCGGGTTCCATCCTGACTACGGGTGCTTGTCTGTACGGAGTTTGTACGTTCTCCCCGTGACCAGCCTGGGTTTTTTCCGGGTGCTCCGGTTTCCTCCCACACTCCAAAGACGTGCAGGTTTTGTAGGCTAATTTGCTTCGGTAGAAATTGTAAATTATACCTAATGTGTGGGATAGTGCTGCCGTGCGGGGATCGCAGGTCGGCGCGGACTCGATGGGCCGAAGGGACTGTTTCCGCACTGCATCTCTAAACTAAACTAAACTAATCTGAAGAAGGGCTCTGATCCGAAACATCACCTATTCTTCCCATTTCAGGAACGGGGTACTGATTGTGGATGACCAGCCACGATCACGGTGAATGGCGGTGCTGGCTCAAACGGCCGAATGGCCTACTCCTACACCTATTGTCTATTGTCTGTTGTGTATTGAACTCGGGTCCCTGGTGCGGTGAGGCAGCAGCTGTGGAATTCTCTGCCTCAGAAGGCAGTGGAGGCCAATTCTCTGAATGCATTCAAGAGAGAGCTAGATAAAGCTCTTATGGATAGCGGAGTCAGGGGGTATGGGGAGAAGGCAGGAACGGGGTACTGATTGAGACTGATCAGCCATGATCACATTGAATGGTGGTGCTGGCTCAAAGGGCCGAAAGGCCTACTTCTGCACCTATTGTCTATTGTCTATTGCCACCGTGCCAGAATAGGAATCACAAATTCCCCCCCTGTTTCACTCTTTTTTAAACTACATTCAGTAATTCATGCTTAATACAACCAAGCAGCCCATTTCATTTCGACATATATTACAGGTTGAGGGAAACAGATTAGTTTGTGGGAGAGCTGGTGAGAGATTGATTTTTTGACAGGGGCGGCACGGTGGCGCAGCGGTAGAGTTGCTGCCTCACAGCGCCAGAGACCCGGGTTCGATCCCGACTACGGGTACTGTCTGTACGGAGTTTGTACATTCTCCCCGTGACCTGCGTGGGTTTTCTCCGCGATTGTTGGCTTCCCCCCAACGCTCCAAAGACGTACAGGTTTGCAGGTTAATTGGCTTGGTGAATATAAGTTTAAATTGCCCCTAGTGTGCGTAGTGTAGCGTTAATGTGCGGGGATCGCTGGTCGGAGCGGACTCGGTGGGCCGAAGGGCCTGTTTCTACACTGTATCTCTAAAGGAAACTAAACTAACAGATTAAACTAAACTAACAGATTAAGATTCTGCGCGCTGTGTCTCTAAACTAAAGCAAACACTAACAGTAAACACTATCACCTATCCCACAGCCAACAATGGACCGTTGTGGGCTCCACCTTTCCTTAATCGTCGTTACATTTTTTTGCATATCTTTCATTCATTTGTTCTATTTCACAAAATGCTGGAGTAACTCAGCAGGTCAGGCAGCGTCTCTGGAGAGAAGGGGTGGGTGACGTTTCGGGTCGAGACCCTTCTTCAGACAGAAGGAGGGTCTCGACCCGAAACGTCACCCACCCCTTCTCTCCAGAGACGCTGCCTGACCCGCTGAGTTACTCCAGCATTTTGTGTCTACCTTCGATTTGTACCGGCATCTGCAGTTTTTATTTTCCTAACAGATTAAGTGTTCATTTTCCTTGTGTGAGTAAACATGATTTCCCTTTCGAATGGGCCCTCTTGCAAGGTGAGAACTCCACTTTTGTGTTCAGCCTAATCCAGTTAGAGTGGGATACTGTGCTGTTATAATGCACCATTTCATTTTCTAATGGAGATGCAGCTAACAACAAGGCACTACAATGAAGAAGCAATCAGGAGCTTTTGATTTGGTCAATGTCCATAGCGAAGATGCTGGTGGTGACTTAAATCACTTAATTTTATCTTTTGTGTTGAAGGGAAGAGACGTTGAGCTACAAAGCTCCTGATTTTCAAAGTATCGGAAGCCTGATGAGATAGTAGTCATCTCAAATTATTATTGAACCGCTGAGTGCAGTGAACAGGCGGCATTATTTAAAGATGAGGGATATCGGATCACGGAAAGAAATGGATCGGAAGGAGACCACTCAGCCCATTGCATTCATGCTGGTCGGGGATAGTATACTTTTGGCCTCGTGTAATAAAAAATAATAAAATAAATAAATAATTTTAAAATAATTTTTTTTTAAACCTTTGGCCTCATATCACTAAGAGCAGTGGATGAGGCCTGGAATGCATTGTTTAATTTAGTTAAACGTAGAAACAGGCCCTTCGGCCCATCGAGTTCTTACTGACCAGCGACACCAACAACACCCTACATACACTATGGGCAATTTTTACACATACACCAAGCCAATTAACCTGCACGTCTTTGGAGTGTGGGAGGAAACCGAAGATCTGGGAGAAAACCCACGCAGGTCACGGGGAGAACGTGCAAACTCCGTACAGACAGCTCCCGTAGTCGGTATTGAACACGGGGGGGGGTCTCTTTGCGCTGTGAGGCAGCAACTCGACCGCTGCGGGGATTGGTGGTAAGGTAGATAAGATAGTAGCGTTTAAGAGTCTCTTGGCAGGCACATGGAAGTGCAGGGAATAGAGGGATATGGATCATGTACAGGCAGATGAGGTCAGTTTAACTTGTCCAAAAAAATCATGGATCTAAGGGCTTGCTCCTGTTCTGAACCACTCTATGTTCTATCACAGTACAGATCTATTTGGGCAATTTATCAACACAAAGGTATTTACACGTCCCTATTCTGCATGGTCAGATCATTGCCCTTGTACATGCACTGCAGCAACGAGAGTTAAAAGGTTCAGCAAGACCTGAGGTGCCAGGAGAGCATGAGAAAAAAAATCCATGGGTTTTCTGTCAATGAGACGATTGATTTAACTGGGCATAGAGTGCGATGATGATGAGATGGATGGATGAGACGGGATCTTATCGAAACGTATAAGATTATTAAGGGGTTGGACACGTTAGAGGCAGGAAACATGTTCCCAATGTTGGGGGAGTCCAGAACAAGGGGCCACAGTTTAAGAATAAGGGGTAGGCCATTTAGAACTGAGATGAGGAAAAACTTTTTCAGTCAGAGAGTTGTGAATCTGTGGTATTCTCTGCCTCAGAAGGCAGTGGAGGCCAATTCTCTGAATGCATTCAAGAGAGAGCTGGATAGAGCTCTTAAGGATAGCGGAGTCAGGGGGTATGGGGAGAAGGCAGGAACGGGGTACTGATTGAGAATGATCAGCCATGATCACATTGAATGGCGGTGCTGGCTCGAAGGGCCGAATGGCCTCCTCCTGCACCTATTGTCTATTGTCTATTGTCTATTGATTGATTTTGGTTGCAAAGTGTCAGTAGGCTCACCGATCAGGTTTGGGCAGTATAAACAGGTAAACATAGGGGGTATAACAGAGGGTGGCACAGCAGTAGAGTTGCTGCCTTACAGCGCCAGAGACCCGGGTTCCATCCTGACTACGAGTGCGAACGTTCTCCCCGTGACCCTCGTGGGTTTTCTCCGGCGCTCCGGTTTCCTTCCACACTCGTACAGGTTTGTAGGTTAATTGGCTTCAGTAAAATTTTTAATTGCCCCCAAGTTTGTGTGTAGGATAGTGTTAGTGTGTGAGGATCGCTGGTCGGCGCGGACTCGGTGGGACAAAGGGCCAGCTTCCGAGCTGTATCTCTAACCTCTAAACCTCTAAACTCTAAACTCTAATGTCCTTCAGACCATTCAGCTCGTAACCATGGCAATGAACCTTGTGACCACATAACAACCCCTCCATTTTAACCATTTCTCATACATCAAAGCGCATCGAGAAAGAGGTTCACCAGTTGTTGACAGATCCACACAATGATTATTAATCCAGAGGACAATGCCCCCCCCCAATTGTCTACATTGCCACGCCAACAGAAGCATGAGGGGAGGACCTCATTGAAACTTACCGAATAGTCAATGGCCTGGATAGAGTGGATGTGGAGAGGATGTTTCTAGCAGCAGAGCCCATAGCCTCAGAAAAAAAAGACGTACCTTTAGAAACGAGATGAGGAGGAATTTCTCTAGTCAAAGGGTGGTGGATCTGTGGAATTCATTGCAACAGTTGACTGGAAGTTATTGGGTATTTATAATGATAATGAACGATAATGAATATGTTTATTGGCCAAGTATGTGCACATACAAGGAATGTGCCTTGGCGCTCCGCTCACAAATGACAACACAAACATACAGTTAACAATTAAGAATAAAGCATAACCACATCAAAACAACAAGGATACAACATTACGGACGAAACATGTGGGTGAAAATAAACAAGAGCAAAAAAAAAAGAGACTACAGACTTTGGTTATTGAGTAGAACTACCACTCGTGGAAAAAAAAGCTGTTTTTATGTCTGGCTGTGGCTGCTTTGACAGTCCGGAGTCACCTTCCAGAGGGACAGATTGACTGATTATCGATTAGTGCGGGTGTCAGGGGTTATGGGGAGAAGGCAGGAGAATGGGGTTGAGAGGGAGAGATAGATCAGCCATGATTGAATGGCGGAGTAGACTCGATGGGCCGAATGGCCTAATTCTGGCTCCTATCACTTAAGACCTTGAGAAATCAACTCAGGACACCTCATAGTTTTACCTAACTTTGGGTGTCAATGGGCAGAAGTGAAATGACATAGTGACCATTTCTGGAGCATTTTAACCATGACATTATGGACTTATGAACATGTCCCAATATGATTTTTTAAAATTTAGAGATACAGCGCAGAAACAGGCCCTTCGGCCCACCGGGTCCGCGCTGCCCAGCGATCCCCACATATGCTACACCCACTAGGGACAATTTCTTTTTACATTTGCCCAGCCAATTAACCTACAAACCTGTACGTCTTTGGAGTGTGGGAGGAAACCGAAGATCTCAGAGAAAACCCACGCAGGTCACGGGGAGAACGTACAAACTCCATACAGACGGCGCCCGTAGTCAGGATCGAACCTGAGTCTCCGGCGCTGCATTCGCTGTAAGACAGCAACTCTGGGGTCTCAGCTTAAGGATAAGGGGGAAGTCTTTTAGGACCGAGATGAGAAAACATTTCTTCACACAGAGAGTGGTGAGTCTGTGGAATTCTCTGCCACAGAAGGTAGTTGAGGCCAGTTCATTGGCTATATTTAAGAGGGAGTTAGATGTGGCCCTTGTGGCTAAAGGGATCAGGGGGTATGGAGAGAAGGCAGGTACAGGTTACTGAGCTGGATGATCAGCCATGATCATATTGAATGGCGGTGCGTACAGGCTCGAAGGGCCGAATGGCCTACTCCTGCACCCATTTTCTATGTTTCTATGTAACTCTACCGCCGCGCCACCGGGCCGCCCTTGATCACATTGCAGCTGCCAAACAAGATTTGAGATTGATCAGGAAAAGAACCAACTCTTATCTGTTTGCGCACAATAAAGAATCTTAATATATTTCCTTGTTTTCTTTTAAAAGTGATTTCCCATTTCTACCATCTCTTTGATAAAATCCGAAGCCAACTAATGATGCTGTACATTTCCCACCTCCCTGTCGTTCTCTGCGATCCTATCGCGTTCCATCATTAATAGCCCCTATTCCCATCTCCACGCTCCTCTTTTTAATTATGTGTCTGTAAATTATTCTGGTTTGTCATCTTTACTAATTTAATTTCATAATTCCTCTTTGCTTTCCTAATTGTTTCTTCTTAACTTTTCTGCAAATCTCTTTGATTACTTTGTTTGTAATGCGGTCCCCTGCTGTCAGTTCATTTGGAGAATGTGTCAGATGTTCTCACGGGTCTTTAGTTTCGTTTAGTTTTTGTTTAGAGACGCAGTAAGGATGCAGGCCATCCCCCACCCACTAACAGACGCGAAACGCTGGAGTAACTCAGCGGGACAGGCAGCATCTCTGGAGTGAAGGAATGGGTGATGATTCGGGTCGAGACCCTCCTCCTTCCCATCCATTGAGTCCATGCCGACCATCGATCACCCCGTTCACGCTAGTTAGACAATAGGTGCAGGAGGAGGCCATTCGAGCCAGCTCCGCCAGTCAATGTGATCGTGGCTGATCATTCTCAATCAGTACCCCGTTCCTGCCTTCTCCCCTGACTCCGCTATCCTTAAGAGGTCTACCTAGCTCTCTCTTGAATGCATTCAGAGAATTGGCCTCCACTGCCTTCTGAGGCAGAGAATTCCACAGGTTCACAACTCTCTGACTGAAAATGTTTTTCCTCGTCTCCGTTCTAAATGGCCTAAGTCATCCCACTTTCACATCCGCTCCCTACGAACTGGGGATGTGGGAGGAAACCGGAGCACCCGGAGGAACCCCACCCGGTCACAGAGAGGACGTGCAAACTCCGCACAGACAGCACCCGATGTCAGGATGGAACCCGGGTCTCTGGCGCTGTTGTACCAACTGCACCACTCAGAGGTACAGCATGGAAACAGGCCCTTCAGCCCACCGATTCTACATCGATCAGCGATCCCCACACACTAACACTCTCCTACACACACACTGGGGACAATTTACATTTACACCAAGCCAATTAACCTACAAACCTGCACGTCTTTGGAGTATGGGAGGATATTTTTAAGGCAGAGATAGATAGATTCTTGATTGGTGCGGGTGTCAGGGGTTATGGGGAGAAGGCAGGAGAGCGGGGTTAGGAGGGAGAGATAGACCAGCCATGGTTGAATGGTGGATGGAAGACCTGGTGGGCTTATTCAGCTCCAATCATCTTTGAACTTACCCGCATACACAGAACACAAAGGGCTGGAGCAACACAGCAATTCCGCACTTATGACGTTGTGAACCATTGAAAGCACCTGCACGATGCACTGCCTCAACAAGGCCGTTTCTATCATCTAGAATCTCTACCACCCAGCCTATGCCTTCATCTCTCTGCTATAAACAGGCAGGAGTCACAGTACCCTGAAGGCCCACACCACCAGGGCCGGGTAGGACAACATGAACACCTCCGCTCAGTGCGCCTGGACCTACCTGATCTCCCGGTTGTCAAACACTTTATCTCCCCCTCCCACTCCCATGCTGACCTTTCTGTCCTGGGCCTCCTCCACTGTCAGAGTGAGGCCCAGTGCAAATTGGAGGAACAGCACCTCGTATTTCACTTGGTCAACTCGCAACCCAGTGGCACGGTGGCGCAGCGGTAGAGTTGCTGCCTTACAGCGAATGCAGCGCCCGAGACGCAGGTTCAATGCTGACTACCGGTGCTGTCTGTATGGAGTTTGTACGTTCTCCCCGTGACCTGCGTGGGTTTTCTCCGAGATCTTCGGTTTCCTCCCACACTCCAAAGACGTACAGGACATATAGGTTAATTGGCTGGGCAAATGTAAAAAAACTAGTGGGTATAGGATCGTGTTAGTGTGCGGGGATCGCTGGTCGGCGCGGTCACGGTGGGCCGAAAGGTCCCGTTTCTGCGCTGTATCTCTAAACTAAACACACTAGGGACAATTTACAATTTTACCCAAGCCGATTAGCCTACAAAACCTGTACGTCTTTGGAGTGTGGGAGGAAACCGGAGCACCCGGAGAAAACCCACGCAGGTCACGGGGAGAACGTACAAACTCCCAAAATCAGCATTGAATCTAGGTCTTGGCACTGTTCGGCAGCAACTCTAACATTGCCCCACCGCAAAGCCCTTCCACCTTCCACAGTCTTGAGAATCGGTGTAAACCAGCATCTGCAGTTCCTTCCCTACACATGATACTGCCTTATAGCGAATGCAGCGCCGGAGACTCAGGTTCGATCCTGACTACGGGCGCCGTCTGTACGGAGTTTGTACGTTCTCCCCGTGAGCTGCGTGGATTTTCTCCGAGATCTTCGGTTTCCTCCCACACTCCAAAGACGTACGGGTATGTAGGTTAATTGGCTGGGCAAATGTAAAAATTGTCCCTAGTGGGTGTAGGATAGTGATCGCTGGGCGGCGCGGACTTGGTGGGCCGAAGGACCTGTTTCCGCGCTGTATCTCTAAAATCTGAAAATAAAAAAATTTAAAATACCTAATAGACCCATCTCACTGGGTCCCGACCCGAATGTTCACCCATCCTTTCTCTCCTGAGATGCTGCCTGACCTGCTGAGTTACTCCAGCACTTTGTGTCTATCATTGCTGAGATACTGGCAGAGGTGCTGGTGACATTTCTTAAGGGATTGGACAGGCTAGATGCAGGAAAAATGTTCCCGGTGTTGGGGGAATCCAGAACCAGGGGTCACACCGTTTAAGAATAAGGGGTCGGCCATTTAGGACGGAGATGAAGAAAAATCTTTTTCACCCAGAGAGTTGTAAATCTGTGGAATTCTCTGCCACAGAAGGCAGTGGAGGCCAAATCACTGGATTTTTTTCAAGAGAGAGTTAGGTATAGCTCTTAGGGCTAACGGAATCAGGGGATATGGGCAGAAAGCAGGAACGGGGTACTGATTTTGGATGATCAGCCATGATCATATTGAATGGTTAATTCCCAGAATGGCGGGACTGTCATATGTTGAAAGACTGGAGCGACTAGGCTTGTATACACTGGAATTTAAAAGGATGAGAGGAGATCTTATCGAAACGTATAAGATTTTTAAAGGGGTTGGACACGTTAGAGGCAGGAAACATGTTCCCAATGTTGGGGGAGTCCAGAACAAGGGGCCACCGTTTAAGAATAAGGGGTAGGCCATTTAGAACTGAGATGAGGAAAAACTTTTTCAGTCAGAGAGTTGTGAATCTGTGGAATTCTCTGCCTCAGAAGGCAGTGGAGGCCAGTTCTCTGAATGCATTCAAGAGAGAGCTAGATAGAGCTCTTAAGGATAGCAGAGTCAGGGGCTATGGGGAGAAGGCATGAACGGGGTGCTGATTGAGAATGATCAGCCATGATCACATTGAATGGCGGTCTTGGCTCGAAGGGCCGAATGGCCTCCTCGGCACCTATTGTCTATTGTCTATTGTCTATTGAATGGTGGCGCTGGCTCAAAGGGCCAAATGGCCTCCTCCTGCACCTATTTTCTATGTTTCTATGTTTCTAATAGATCTCAGCAAGTGAGCAGGGAACAAAAGAAGCAGAGAGCATTATCTTTGGAGTGCACTTAACAAAATAACCCACACCATCGTGGAACCGTAGGGGAAGAATGTTTTGCAGAGTAGTGTATGGAGCCACTAAGTCTACCCTCAGCAGGTCACCACTTTCTTATCGCATTGATTCATGTGGCCAGTGGGTGATTCTTGGTGTAAACCACCCCTTCCATAAACACACACCAGCTTAGACACAACTTGGGTGAGAGTCTTGATTGTTTAGTTCTTTTTAGGTTAGAAATACAGCGCGAAATCAGGCCGTACGATTCCCCGTACACTCACGTCGCCCTACACACACTGGGGGAAATTGACAATTTTATCAAATGCCAATGAACCTGCAAACCTGCACGTCTTTGGAGTGCGGGGGAAACCGGAGCACCCGGAGAAAACCCACTGTGGAACTGTGGAATTTGGTTGAGAATCTGTGGAATTCTCTGCCACAGAAGGCAGCGGAGGCCGATTCACTGGACGTTTTCAAGAGAGAGTTAGATTTAGCTCTTCGGGGTAACTGAATCAAGGGGTACGGGGAGAAGGCAGGAACGGGGGTGCTGATTCTGTATGATCAGCCATGATCACATTGAATGGCGGTGCTGGCTCGAAGGGCAGTACTCCTGCACCTATTGTCAATGTTTCTACGTAACTCCGTACAGACAGCACCTCGTGGTCAGGATGGAACCCGGGACTCTGGCGCTGTGAGGCAGCAACTCTACCGCTGCGCCACCGTGCCGCCCACTTTGTAATATGGCATCAAACCTGGACAGGGATGAGAGAGCAAAGGGAGATTGATACGCTTTGCAAAGCCTATTCTGGGAATTGCATTTTAATGGAACACAAATCCCTCATTTGAGCGTGTACTTGTGCAGTCAGCGCCTTCCAGTAATGACTCTGAAAATGTCTCGTAATAAGTTCAAAGAAAATGTGTTTTTTTTATTTCATGCTTGACCCGTTTTGATTTACAATGGAGAAGGAGGTGATGGCGTGCATGTGGCATGCGGCAATGAGATCGTGGTAACAAGGGAGGGTGGTGGGGAAGTCTGAGCGCCAGTCACAGGGCTTCGTGTACCGTCCCCCGCTGGAGATAGTTTCGTTCTATTACAAGTTTTAGTTTTACTTAGTTTTAGTCTGCTTCTTCTTCTTGCGCGTGGCGTGCACGGCCTAACGTTGTAGGCCAAGGGTAGACATCCAGGCCAGAGCAGCAGCAGTTGTTGTGGGTGGATGGCCTTGATGTCACCAGGGAGAAGCCTCAGTGAGTGATCATTGACGGTGTGGGGTGGTCTGGTCTGGACGTCTGCAGTCACAAGCAGGGCTGTCTGTCTGCCATCCCCCACTGTTGGCCGTTGCTAGCGACGGAGGTCAAATCCCGGTGGTCTCACTGTGGGGTCTGTGATCACCTCTCCGTTGTTGGCGTTGGCATCTTTCCATGCTCTGCGCCACTCCGCCTCGGGGGTCAAAGTCTTCCAGGGATTTGGCTGAAGACCAGAAGGGTTTGTGGGACTTCAGGCGCATGTTTTTTTTTTAAATCAAAAATATTTATTGAAATATTAAAATAATATATACAATACAATAAAACCAAAACAGAACCCAGCACCAGAATACTACACAAACAAATATACCAATTAAAACTATTATACAATTATATTACAATCCCTATCCAGGGTACATCCAATCCCCCGCGGTGCCCAGCGGTCCCGGAAACCCCCCAGGGTGCCCGTGGACAACGCGCGGTCCGTCTCCAACACCACCCGGGCGCGAATGTAACCCCGGAAAAGGGGCAGGCAGCTGGCTCGGGCAGAGCCCTCCTCCGCCTGGCGCCGTGAGTCGCGGATGGCCAGTTTGGCCAGTGAGTGGTCATTGACGGTGTGGGATGGTCTGGTCTGGACCTCCGCAGTCCCAAGCAGGGCTGTCAGCCTGTCATCCCCCACTTGTGCAGGTGATGGGCTGTTCTTGCTTGGAGGGTGGGGACCCTGTTCAGGGTCGGCCATTGCTAGCGACGGAGGTCAAATCCAGGTGGTCTCGCTGTGGGGTCTGTGATCACCTCTCCGTCGTTGGTGTTGGCATCTTTCCTGGCTCTGCGCCACTCAGTCTCGGGGGATTTGGCCAAAGTCTTCCAGGGATTTGGCCGAAGACCAGAAGGGTTCAGGAGAAATGTGTAAGAGGGAACTACGGATGCTGGTTTAAACCGAAGATAGGCACAAAATGCAGGGGCAACTCAGCGGGTCAGGCAGCATCTCTGGAGAGAAGGAATGGGTGACGTTTTGGGTCGAGACAATAGACAATAGACAATAGGTGCAGGAGTAGGCCATTCAGCCCTTCGAGCCAGCACCGCCATTCAATGCGATCATGGCTGATCACTCTCAATCAGTACCCCGTTCCTGCCTTCTCCGCCATACCCCCTCACTCCACTATCCTTAAGAGCTCTATCCAGCTCTTTCTTGAAAGCATCCAACGAACTGGCCTCCACTGCCTTCTGAGGCAGAGAATTCTACACCTTCACCACTCTCTGACTGAAAAAGTTCTTCCTCATCTCCGTTCTAAATGACCTTTCCTTCAGACTGGTTTTAGATTTTCAGATTTAGAGATACAGCGCGGAAACAGGCCCTTCGGCCCACCGTGTCCGCGCCGCCCAGCGATCCCCGCACATTAACACTATCCTACACACACTAGGGACAATTTTTACATTTACCCAGTCAATTAACCTACAAACCTGTACGTCTTTGGAGTGTGGGAGGAAACCGAAGATTTCGGAGAAAACCCACGCAGGTCACGGGGAGAACGTACAAACTCCGTACAGACGGCGCCCGTAGTCAGGATCGAACCCGGGTCTCCGGCGCTGCATTCGCTGTAAGGCAGCAACTCTACCGCTGCGCCACCGTGACCGCCCAACCCTCTGAAGAAGGGTCTGGACCCGAAAAGTCACCCATTCCTTCTCTCCAGAGATGCTGCCTGTCCCGCTGAGTTACTCCAGCATTTTGTGCCTATTCTGCATCTCTGGAGAACATGGATAGGTGACGTTTCAGGCCAGGACTCTTGCTCAGGCATTTATTTAGTGCCTTTCACATAGCAATGTATCTCAGGTTTCCTCGCTGTAGTACAGTCATTGAAACATTGACTGCACCAGGAGATAATAGGACAGATGAGCCAAAGTCTGGTCAAAGAAGTAGGATTTAAGGAACGGATTAAAGGAACATATAAAAGGAGGCAAGGAAAATACAGAGATTGAAGGAGCATATTTCAGAGCTTAAGGCCCTGACAACTGAAGGTACAGCTATCGACTATGAGGTGCGATCATATGGCAGGATGAAAGGCTTGTCGATATCTCTGGGGTTTGAAGGGCTGAAGAAGAATACAGCACTTTCACTGCCTCAGAAAGCTCACCGGTGTTATACGGCCAGCCAGGCCTGGGTCGAGTTTAGAAGGATCAGAGGGGGATCGCATTGAAACTTACCAAATAGTGAAAGGCCTGGATAGAGTGGATGTGGAGAGGATGTTTCCACTAGTGGGAGAGTCGAGGGCCAGAGGTCACAGCCTCGGGATTAAAGGACGTTCCTTTGGGAAGGAAATGAGGAGGGATTTCTTCAGTCAGAGGGTGGTGAATCTGTGGTATTCTTTGCCACAGAAGTCTTTGGAGGCCGTCTCAAGGGATATTTTTAAGGCAGGGAGAGATAGATTCTTGATTAGTACGGGTGTCAGGGGTTATGGGGAGAAGGCAGGAGAATGGGGTTAGGAGGGAGAGATAGATCAGACATGATTGAATGGCAGAGTACGCTTGATGGGCCGAATGGCCAAATTCTGCTCCTATCACTTATGACCTTATGATCGTACTTAGTGTAGTCACCATTTAATATCGACAAACATATATTAGTGGCTCCAGTGAATATATAACGGGGTAACTGGGCAGCACAGTGGTGCAGCAGTCGAGCTCCGAAACGTCACCTATCCATGTTCTCCACAGATGCTGCCTGACCCACTGAGTTACTCCAGCACTCTGTGAAACGTCACCCATCCATGTTCCCCGCAGATGCTGCCTGACCTGCTGAGTTACTCCAGCACTCTGTGAAACGTCACCCATCCATGTTCCCCACAGATGCTGCCTGACCCGCTGAGTTACTCCAGCACTCTGTGGAACGTCACCTATCCATGTTCTCCAGAGATGCTGCCTGACCCGCTGAGTTACTGCAGCACTCTGTGTCTTTTTTGCTGGTAAGTCTGATTAGCAGAACAAGAGAGGTCTCTGGATAAATCAATGCAGGCACGGGAATTACTTAAGCAACAGCTGGATATCATGAAAGCAGGATCATGGAGTTAGTTTCAATAAGCCTAATGGACGAAATCTTCAATGTTGTCTGGGAGAATTCAACATTTCTCTTGCTCAGGCAAGATATAGTCTTCCTTACAGGAACCCTTCCTTGAAAGGGCGGTGAATCTGTGGAATTCATTGCCACTGACAGCTGAAGAGGCCAGGTCATTGGATATTTTTAAGGCCGAGATTGTCAGATTCTTGATCAGTACGGGTGTCAGGGGGGGTTATTGGGAGAAGGCAGGAGAATAGAGTTGGGGGGGAAAGATAGATCAGCCATGATTGATTGGCGGAGTAGACTTGATGGGCCAAATGGCCTAATTCTGTTCCTATCACCAAAGAACTTATGAACTGAACCATCCCACCAACAACTAGAGAACAGTCCTCAGCAACTATCTACCTCATTGAAGACCCTTGGACTATCTTTAATCGGCCTAATTCTGTTCCTATAACTTATGAGCTTATACACCGATGAGCCTAAACATTATGTGAGAAAATAACTGCAGATGCTGGTACAAATCGAAGGTATTTATTTCACAAAATGCTGGAGTAACTCAGCAGGTCAGGCAGCATCTCAGGAGAGAAGGAATGGACGTTTCGGGTCAAGATATATATACACAATGCTATACACTAGTCTGAAGAAGGGTCTCGACCCGAAACGTCACCCATTCCTTCTCTCCTGAGATGCTGCCTGAGCCTAAACATTATGACCTGATGAGCCAAAACATTATGACCACCGGCCTAATATGCTGTTGGTCCTCCGTGTGCAGCCCCATACGCAGCAGGGTGCGATGCACTGTGTGTATTGTGACACATTCCTCCCGTGGCCACCATTAAAATTGGCTGATCGGCGTAGATAGAGTGAACCTATCATACTGGTATGGTTGTGTTTGCGGTGCATGCCTATGCCTGATTGATGTACGTTCATTTGCTAACATGTTGTACATTTACAAACCCATGCGACTTAGATCACAGTGTACATTAGCGTGCCTACATAACGTGCCTGGCCACCTCCGTGTGTTGTACATTCACGGAGCTGTGCGATGTAGATTAACACATCAGTGTGGAGCAGAATGTAGGGCATTTGCGAAGACATTATCGCGAGGCTGAAGAAGGGTCTCGATCCGAATCGTCACCCATTCCTTCTCTCCAGAGACGCTGCCTGTCCCGCTGAGTTACCCCAGCATTTCTGCGCCTATCACCTTATTCTGAATTCTTTTGTGCGATTCGCACCGAATGTCTTTGTGAGCTTTGTGTTCCATGTTGAGCAATCCTTGCTCTCCTTGTAAAAAGAAGGAACTGCAGATGCTGGTTTATACCAAAGATAGAGAAAACGAACTGGAGCACGGATATCAGGGGTCATGGGGAGAAGGCATGAGAATGGGGTTTGAAGGGAGAGATAGATCAGCCATGATTCAATGGCGAGTAGACCCGATGGGCCGAATGGTTGAATTATGCTCCAAAAACATGAACTTGAAGGAGATTGACCTGGATGGGCCGAATGGCCTAATTCTTCTCCTATAACATGAACGAAGGAGATTGACATGGATGAGCCAAATGGCCTAATTCTTCTCCTATCACTTATGACTTGGGGATCTTATCGAAACATATAAGATTATTAAGGGTTGGACACGTTAGAGGCAGGAAACATGTTCCCAATGGTATGTTGGCATTCATAGCAAAAGAATTTGAGATTAGGAGCAGGGAGGTTCTACTGCAGGTGTACAGGGCATTGGTGAGACCGCACCTGGAGTATTGTGTGCAGTTTTGGTCTCCTAATCTGAGGTAAGACGTTCTTGCCTTAGAGGGAGTACAGAGAAGGTTCACCAGATTGATCCCTGGGATGGCGGGACTTTCATATGAAGAAAGACTGGATAGACTAGGCTTGTACTCGCTGGAATTTAGAAGACTGAGGGGGGATCTTATAGAAACATATAAAATTCTTAAGGGGTTGGAGAGGCTAGATGCGGGAAGATTGTTCCCGATGTTGGGGGAGTCCAGAACCAGGGGTCACAGCTTAAGGATAAGGGGGAAGTCTTTTAGGACCGAGATGAGAAAACATTTCTTCACACAGAGAGTGGTGAGTCTGTGGAATTCTCTGCCACAGAAGGTAGTTGAGGCCAGTTCATTGGCTATATTTAAGAGGGAGTTAGATGTGGCCCTTGTGGCTAAAGGGATCAGGGAGTATGGAGAGAAGGCAGGTACAGGTTACTGAGCTGGATGATCAGCCATGATCATATTGAATGGCGGTGCAGGCTCGAAGGGCCGAATGGCCTACTCCTGCACCTATTTTCTATGTTTCTATGTTTCTAATGTTCGGGGAGTTCAGAACCAGGGGCCACAGTTTAAGAATAAGGGGTAGGCCATTTAGAACGGAGATGAGGAAAAACTTTTTCAGTCAGAGAGTTGTGAATCTGTGGAATTCTCTGCCTCAGAAGGTAGTGGAGGCCAGTTCTCTGAATGCATTCAAGAGAGAGCTAGATAGAGCTCTTAAGGATAGCGGAGTCAGGGGGTATGGGGAGAAGGCAGGAACGGGGTACTGATTGAGAATGATCAGCCATGATCACATTGAATGGCGGTGCTGGCTCGAAGGGCCGAATGGCCTCCTCCTGCAACTATTGTCTATTGTCTATTGTCTAGTGTCTATTGACCTCATGTAACTCAGCAGGTCAGGTAGCTTGTCTGGAGAAAAAAGCTGGGTGACATTTTGGGTCGGGGCCCTTCTTCGGACTGATGGTTGGGGTGGGGGAGGTGGGGGCAGATCTGGAAGCGAGAAAAGACCAGGACAAATCAGGGCCGGCAACAGATGACCTGAGGCAGAGTGGTTCCCCGAAAGACCAATTGTTGGCTGGGGACTGTGTGATCCCAAGAGGGGTACATCATTGTGAACTGTGGAACTGGTTAAACGACCAAGGTGAAGGAAGGAGGGAAAGGGGGGGAGGAAGGGGAATGTAATAAAGTGCCGAAGTAACTGACCCGTCTGATTGGGTTTCCACCATGGTCGTCGCAACTAAGAAAAACAAACAGGAGATCTGCATCTGCATCAATCCCAGAGATCTTAATACTGCTATCAAGCGCCCTCACTATCCTATGCGAACCACAGAAGATGTCGCTGCACAGATTGGCAGCGCAGCAGTGTTTTCTGTCCTGGATGCCAAAAGCTCCTTTTGGCAGATCCCACTTCTGACACCATGTAATAAAGTGCTAAGTCCACGCTAAGATACAACGCATCATTTTATTGAAGCACTTACATCATAGGACCTGCAGTACATTACAGCTCCGAGCTGCTCCATCTACTGCCTGACGTAGGCGAGTTCTTAATATTATAAAGCACCTACTAGGCGGGACTACGACTAACGAGCACTACGATTGGCTAGCATGCAATAGCCCATCTACAGGGAGTGTTAATGGAAGTTACTTACAATTAGAGAATTCGCCGTTCATACCGCCGGGGTGTAAGCTGTCCAAGCGAAATACTGAACGAGGTGCCGTTCCTCCAACTTTGTGTGTGGCCCGACTCTGGCAATGGAGGAGGCCCAGGACAGAAAGGTCGGAATGGGAATGGGAAGAGTAGTTGAAGTGGTTGGCAACCAGGAGATCCCGTAGGCCTTGACGAAAGGTCAATAGGTCTATATTTGGTCTCGCTGATGTACAGGAGCACACGTTGGGAACAGCGCAAAGAAAAGCTGTTCACTCTACCTTGATAAACATGACAATAATAAACTAAACTTAAACTAAAGTCAAACTCATCATTGATATAAACCGATAGAAGCCTTTAGAAGGATGAGAGTGGATCTTATCGAAACGTATAAGATTATTAAGGGGTTGGACGCGTTAGAGGCAGGAAACATGTTCCCAATGATTGGGGGAGTCCAGAACAAGGAGCCACAGTTTAAGAATAAGGGGTAGGCCATTTAGAACGAAGATGAGGAAAAATCTTTTCAGTCAGAGAGTTGTGAATCTGTGGAATTCTCTGCCTCAGAAGGCAGTGGAGGCCAATTCTCTGAATGCATTCAAGAGAGAGCTGGATAGAGCTCTTAAGGATAGCGGAGTCAGGGGGTATGGGGAGAAGGCAGGAACGGGGTACTGATAGAGAATGATCAGCCATGATCACATTGAATGGCAGTGCTGGCTTGAAGGGCCGAATGGCCTACTCCTGCAACTATTGTCCATTGTCTATTTAGTTCTGTTTAGTTTAGAGATACAGCATGGAAACAGGCCCTTCGGCCCACCGGGTCCGCGCCGACCAGCGATCCCCGCACATTAACACTATCCTACACACACCAGGGGCAATTTTTACATTTACCAAGCCAATTAACCTACATACCTGCATGTCTTTGGAGTGTGGGAGGAAACCCGAAGATCTCAGAGAAAACCCCACGCAGGTCACGGGAAGAACGTACAAACTACGTATAGACGGCGCCTGTAATCGGGATCGAACCGGGGACTCGGGCGCTGCAGGCGCTGACGAGCAACAACTCTACCGCTGCGCCACCGTGTCAATGCAGGATGTGGAGGAAGGAAGAGCGTGCAGACCAATAAGTGGGGGGGGGGTGGGCCTGATGGGGTTGTTTTGGGAGCCATGGGCCGAATGGCCTTTGTTAGAAAAAGTTTTGAGGGAAAGTTAGATGAGAGCGATGGCATCGAGCGTCGAGGGTTACGGGGAGAAGGATGGGGTTGAGAGGGAGAGATTAGATCAGCCATGATTGAATGGCGGAGTAGACTGGATGGGCCAAATGGCCTAATTCTGCTCCTGTCACTTATAATAATAATAATAATAATGTATTTTATTTATATAGCGCTTTTCATATACTCAAAGATGCTTTACAGAGATTTAGAGAACATACGGAAATGAATAAATAGATAAATAAGTAAATAAGTAAACGAACAGAGAAAGGAGACAGAAGGTGAGGTGACCTTCAATGGTTGAAGGCAGTACTGAACAGGTGAGACTTCAGCGATGTTTTGAATGTGGTGAGTGTGGAGGAGTCTCTAACGGTTTGGGGTAGTGAGTTCCATAGGGTGGGAGCAGCGATGGAGAAAGCCCTGTCCCCCCAGGATCTGAGTTTGGTCCGGATGTGGGGGGATAGGAGATTGGCAGCGGCAGAGTGGAGGGTGCAGGTGGGAGTGTGCCTGTGGAGGAGGTCGGTCAGGTAGGATGGGGCCAGGTTATGGAGGGCTTTGTAGGTTATGAGGAGGATTTTGTACTGGATTCTCTGGGGGATGGGGAGCCAGTGGAGTTTATAAAGGACGGGGGTGATATGGTCACGGATCGAGGTGTGTGTGAGTAGACGGGCAGCGAAGTTTTGAATGTATTGAAGTTTATTGATGATTTTTGAGGGTGCGCCATAGAGGAGGCTGTTGCAGTAGTCCAGACGGGAGGTGATGAAGGCGTGGATGAGGGTTTCTGCAGCTGTGGAGGAGAGGGATGGACGGAGACGGGCAATGTTTTTGAGGTGGAAGAAGGCTGTCTTTGTGATGTGTTTGATGTGTTTGTCGAAGGAGAGGGTTTGATCAAGGATGATTCCAAGATTCCGGATGTGAGGTGAGGTGGATACTGGGAGACCATCAATGTTGAGGATGAAGTTTTGGGTGGATTTGGTGAGCGTTTTTGGACCAATGATGATGATTTCAGATTTGTTGCAATTGAGTTTGAGGAAGTTTGATTGAATTTATGAATTTATGAATTTATGAATTTATGAACGTATAACACGGGGTAAATAAAAGCTGATTTATCGGAAAAGCCAGAATTGGGGAAGAGAGCATGTTGAAGACAAAAGGCTTATGTGTGGGATTAAACAAAACACATGAATATGGGGGGTACGGTGGCACAGCGGTAGAGTTGCTGCCTTACAGCGAATTCAGCGCCGGAGTCCCGGGTTCCATCCCGACCACGGGCGCTGTCTGTACGGAGTTTGTACGTTCTCCCGTTACCTGCGTGGGTTTTCTCCGAGATTTTCGGTTTACTCCCACGCTCCAAAGACGTACAGGTTTGTAGGTTAATTGGTTAATAGGTAAATGTAAACATTGTCCCCAGTGAGTATAGGATAGTGTTAGTGTGCGGGGATCGCTGGTCGGCGCGGTCCCGGCGGGCCGAAAGGGCCTGTTTCTGCGCTGTATCTCTAAACTAAATCTCTAAACCAAAAGTGGGTGAAGAAATGGAGGCAGGGAGAAATTAGTCAGGAGAGATCGCTAACTGCCTCACGCACGAATGAGATTAAAACAATATCTGGAATGTGCGCTGCAGATTAATAGGATTGCCGCTGATCCAGGTTTAGTTTTATCTTTTCAGCCATAGGACGTAAAATGATTTGATATAGATCTGTGTTATCAGACTGGCAAAGTAACTTGCATTATAAGAATTAATGCGTCGTTGGAAATTCATTGAAACATCACACTTGCGTAGGTCTGATTTTAGTTTGCAAATGTATGCATATCTCCACCTGTACACACAGACTGGAAGTATCTCATATTTAATATGTGCAGTGCAGTGATCTCTCTAATCTGATCACAATTGTGCTCCGTTTAATTTAATTGCATTTTAGAGAGGACGTGTTCATTAACCAGGTCGTGCCTAGTGGAAACACAGAGGGAGGTTTGGTCTAATATAAGTGAATGGCCTCTCTCTTGTCTTTGTGCATAAGATATTAACAATGGTTGCTTACATATTGACATAACATCCCTTTAAATAATTCTAAGAGTTCACGTTGGTGTGTGTGTGTGTGTGTGTGTGGTCATTAGTGTTCGGAGTAGAATTAGGCCATTCGGCCCATCAAGTCTACTCCGCCATTCAATCATGGCTGATCTGTCTCTCTCTCCTAGCCCCATTCTCCTGCCTTCTCCACAAAACCCCTGACACCCGCACTAATCAAGAATCTATCTGTCTCTGCCTTAGAAAATATCCATTGGGCTTCTGTGGCAATGAATTCCACAGATTTACTTTGGGGCAAGTGTTTTTGTTGTAATTGTAATCCAATAGTAACCTAAAGTGGTCACTCTTCCAAGACAAATATTAATCTATTTAAATTAAATTGGATGGTTCCTTGGTTGAAAGCAGTTTACGCAAACGTCTGATGAGGAGAACAAGAAATTATATTTTTGGGGTATATGTTTCTGACCTGTTTTTTTCCACACCTCGAGGATGTTGCCAGGACTCGAGGGCCTGAGCTACAGGGAGAGGTTGAGCAGGCTGGGACTCTATTCCTTGGAGCGCAGGAGGGTGAGGGGTGATCTTATAGAGGGGTACAAAATCATGAGAGGAATAGATCGGGTAGTTGCTTTCTCAGAATAGGGGAATCGAGGACCAGAGGACAAAGGTTTAAGGTGAAGGGGAAAAGATTTAATAGGAACCTGAGGGGTAACCTTTTCCACACAAAGGGTGGTGGGTGTATGGAACGAGCTGCCAGAGGAGGTAGCCGATTCAGGGACTATTTCAATGTTTACAAAACAATTACACAGGTACATGGATAGGACAGGTTTAGTTTAGAGATACAGCGCGGAAACAGGCCCTTCGGCCCACCGGGTCCGTGCCGACCAGCGATCCCCGCACATTAACACTATCCTACACCCACTAGGGACAATTTTTTCATTTTACCCAGCCAATTAACCTACATACCTGCACATGTTTGGAGTGTGGGAGGAAACCGAAGATCCCGGAGAAACCCCACGCAGGTCACGGGGAGAACGTACAAACTCCGTACAGACGGCGCCCGTGGTCAGGATCGAACCTGGATCTCTGGCGCTGCATTCGCTGTAAGGCAGCAACTCTACCGCTGCGCCACCCCTAGGTTTGGAGGGACATGGGCCAAACATGAGCGGGTGGGACTAGTGTAGCTGGGACATTGTTGGCCGGTGTGGGCAAGTTGGGCTGAAGGGCCTGTTTCCACACTGTATGGCTCTCTGACTTTATGAACTCGAAAGAGTTGGTAAAGATAACACAGTATCTTCTGCAGGGATGAAGGGAAAATCGGTGGTGGGGTCATTTCGGTTACCTCCGATGTGATTCCACCACTCAGCGCATCTTCCCATCTCCATCCCCCCCCCCCCCCCCCCCCCCTTTCTGCCTTCCGCGATTGTAATGCGCGATTGGAGAACCACTTCTGCGACCAGCGCACATGGAGGCACCTGGGGGTTGGGCGCCATCTTGGATCAGGATGATCCACCTGCGATGAGAATATATTAGGCATGATGGGTAAGTGTGCAGATGGCACCCAAGTGGATGGTACTGTAGGTAGCAAAGATGGTTATCTACAACAAGCTCGTTTCTGTGCTGCGTGACTCTCTGCCTCTCCTTGACTTTCCTACCACTAGATGGAGTGCCACTGGCAATCAGAGATGCATGGTGCCATCATTGAGGCATACAGTCAAGCAAACCTGTCCTATCCATGTACCTGTCTTACTGCTTCTTAATCGCTGGGTTAGTCCCTGCCTCAACTACCTCCTCTGGCAGCTCGTTCCATACGCCCACCGCCCTTTGTGTGAAAAAGATTCCTATTCAATCTTTTCCCCCTTCTCCTTAAACCCCTGTCCTCTGGTCCTCGATTCCCCTACTCTGGGCAAGAGACTCTACCCGATCTATTCCTCGCACGCTTTGCGTTCAAGTATTTTCTCTTGCTTGCTGGCACCACAGGGCAGTTGGGGTGGCGCAGCTGGTAGAGTTGCTGCCTCACGGCTCCAGAAACCCCGATTCGATCCTGACTTCGGCTGCTGTCTGTGCGGAGTTTGCACGTTCTCCTCGTGATTTTTTAGGTTTTTTAGATTTAGAGATACAGTGCGGAAACAGGCCTTTCGGCCCACCGAGTCCGCGCCGCCCAGCGATCCCCGCACACTAACACTATCCTACACACACTAGGGACAATTTTTTTTACATTTACCCAGCCAATTAACCTACATACCTGTACGTCTTTGGAGTGCGGGAGGAAACCGAAGATCTCGGAGAAAACCCACGCAGGTCACGGGGAGAACGTACAAACTCCATACAGACGGCGCCCGTAGTCGGGATCGAACCTGATTCTCCGGCGCTGCATTCGCTGTAAGGCAGCAACTCTACCGCTGCGCCACCGTGCCGCCCTGCTCTGTTTCCTCACCACACCCCGAAGACCCTTCCTCGGACTGATTGAAGAAGTGGTCTCGGCCTACACGTCACCAATCCAAGTTCTCCGGGGATGCTGCCTGACCCGCTGAGTTACTCCAGCACCCTGTGCACCTTTTTTAATTCACTAAAACTAAACTTTGGGTCGACACAGATAAAATGCACGAACTTCAGCTTCGGTGGCCTCGTCATTATCACCTCCTCGCCAGGGGCCACAGTTTAGGACTAAGTGGTCGGCCATTTAGGACTGAGACGAGGAAAACTTTTTCACCCAGAGAGTTGTGAATCTGTGGGATTCTCTGCCACAGAAGGCAGTGGAGGCCGATTCACTGGATGTTTTCCAGAGAGAGTTAGATTTAGCTCTTCGGGCTAACGGAATCAAGGGATGTGGGGAGAAAGCAGGAACGGGGTACTGATTGTGGGCGATCAGCCATGATCATATTGAATGGCGGTGCTGGCTCGAAGGGCCGAACGGCCTCCTCCTGCACCTATTGTCTATGTTTCTAATTGTAAAGGCAACACCGGGAGGAGGTTGGAGCCTGGTCCTGATGCCAGAAGGGTTGTGTGTTGACATCACAATGGGCTTTATTGCCAAGCGTGCAGCCCCTTGGGTAGGTCACCCGCAGGGACACCACGGGGGAATTATAAAGGGTGGAGCAGGGAGTCTGGACGATGATGGGGAAGACTAGTGTGATTGCAGCCGGGATCTGCGGCGCTCTCTTTGTGGGCTACTGCATCTACTTCGACCGCAAGCGCCGCGGCGATCCCGACTTCAAGAAGAGGCTTCAGCAGCGACGGAGGCGGCAGCGGGCGGCGATGGAAGGCAGCGACCTCCCCGACCTCCCCGACCTACCCAGCCAGAAGGAGGCGGAGGCCATGCAGGCCTTCTTCCTGGATGAGATCCAGCGGGGGGAAGAGTCCCTGTCGCAGGGCGACTACGAGGTTGGCGTCCACCACCTGTCCAACGCCATTGCCATCTGCGGGCAGCCCCAGCAACTGCTGCAGGTCCTGCAGCAGACCATCCCCCCACACATCTTCCACATGCTCCTCACAAGGCTCTCCACTCTCCGCTGACAGCCAGAGACAACCACGCAGCAAGATGATAGATGAGCGAGAATACTTGTACACACATCTCTTTATATTCACATAAAACGTCACCTAATGCACACTCTGGCTGAGTGAGACCTTGGGTCCAATCCTTCTTTAGTTTAGCTTAGTTTACACTTCAGTTCAGCTTCGTTCAGTTCAGTTCAAAGTTTAGTTTAGTTTAGTTTAGTTTAGTTTAGTTTAGAGATACAGGTACATGGATAGGACAGGTTGAGAGGGATATGGGCCAAACGCAGGCAGGAGGGAGTAGTTGGGCCGAAGTGTCTGTTTCCATGCTGTGTGACTCTATGACTGCCTGCGGCACGGTGGCGCAGCGGTAGAGTTGCTGCTTTACAGCGAATGCAGCGCCGGAGACTCAGGTTCGATCCCGACTACGGGTGCTGCACTGTACGGAGTTTGTACGTTCTCCCCGTGACCTGCGTGGGTTTTCTCCGAGATCTTCGGTTTCCTCCCACACTCCAAAGACGTACAGGTATGTAGGTTAATTGGCTGGGTAAATGTAAAAAAAATTGTCCCTAGTGTGTGTAGGATAGTGTTAGTGTGCGGGGATCGTTGGGCGGCGCGGACTCGGTGGGCCGAAAGGCCTGTTTCCGCGCTGTATCTCTAAATCTAAAAAACCTAAAAAATCACGAGGAGAACGTGCAAACTCCGCACAGACAGCAGCCGAAGTCAGGATCGAATCGGGGTTTCTGGAGCCGTGAGGCAGCAACTCTACCAGCTGCGCCACCCCAACTGCCCTGTGGTGCCAGCAAGCAAGAGAAAATACTTGAACGCAAAGCGTGCGAGGAATAGATCGGGTAGAGTCTCTTGCCCAGAGTAGGGGAATCGAGGACCAGAGGACAGGGGTTTAAGGAGAAGGGGGAAAAGATTGAATAGGAATAGGAATTGAATAGGATCTTCGGTTTCCTCCCACACTCCAAAGACGTACAGGTATGTAGGTTAATTGGCTGGGTAAATGTAAAAAAAAAAAAAAATTGTCCCTAGTGGGGGGTGTAGAATAGTGTTAATGTACGGGGATCGCTGGGCGGCACGGACTTGGAGGGCCGAAAAGGCCTGTTTCCGGCTGTATATATATGATATGATGATGACTCTGAAGGTACATGGAGGTCCAGGTCACTGCGAAGGGGGTCCTTTATGTCAAGGGTGGGTACAAGTGAACTGGGGACACTGATGGGGGAAGCTCAGTTACCTCCTATCTCTGTGTGAGGCCTACTCAGTCCGGCAATACAAACGCTTCACGTGTGAGGACGGTGTGACATCTGGAGCCTTGAAAAGAGTTTAGAGGTACAGCGCGGAAACAGGCCCCTCCGGCCCACTAGTCCACGCCAACCAGCGATCACCCCGTACACTACCCACGCCCCTACTCACTGGGAACAATTTACAGAAGCCGAACAACCTAGAAATCTGCTGTTCTGCAACGGAGATGAGGACAAACTTTTTCAGTCAGAGAGTTGTGAATCTGTGGAATTCTCTGCCTCAGAAGGCAGTGGGGGCCAGTTCTCTGAATACATTCAAGAGAGAGCTAGATAGAGCTCTTAAGGATAGCGGAGTCAGGGGGTATGGGGAGAAGGCAGGAATGGGGTACTGATTGAGAATGATCAGCCATGATCGCATTGAATGGTGGTGCTGGCTCGAAGGGCCGAATGGCCTCCTCCTGCACCTATTGTCTATTGTCTATTCAGCCCACTGATTCCGCGCGCCGCCAGCGATCACACTCAGACTATCCTACACACACTAGCGACAATTTACCAATTTTAACAAAGCCAATAAACCCACAAAACTGTGGGAGTGTGGGAGGAAACCGGAGCACCCGGAGAGAACCCACGCGGTCCCAGTGAGAACGCGCAAACTCCACACAGACAGTACCTGCAGTCAGGATGGAACCCGGGTCTCTGGCGCTGTAAGGCAGCAACTCTACCGCTGCGCCACCGTGCAGCCCTGTTGTCTGAAACGTGTTGCGGTGAAACGCTTCCAGTAAATGTATCGGGTTCGTTGATAAATGTGTTACGATCAGTGCAGGTCAGAGTTGTACAGCACAGTGACAGGTCCTTCAGCCCATCATGTTCATACCTACCCAGGTCATCACAATTATCTGCACTTAGTTTGCAGTTTTCAATGCCTTGGGGATTCAAGAACTGGCCGAGATATTTTAGATTTTTAGACACCAGACTTTAGAGACACAGCACGAACACAGGCCCTTCGGCCCATCAAGTCCATGCCAACCAGCTAACACCCTGTACACTAACACCATCCTTCAATTTACCAAAGGTAATTAGGATCTTATAGAAACATATAAAATTATAAAAGGACTGGACAAGCTAGATGCAGGAAAAATGTTCCCAATGTTGGGCGAGTCCAGAACCAGGGGCCACACAATCTAAGAATAAAGGGGAGGCCATTTAAAAGTTGTGAATTTGTGGAATTCTCTGCCACAGAGGGCAGTGGAGGACAAATCACTGGACGGATTTAAGAGAGAGTTAGATAGAGCTCTAGGGGCTAGTGGAATCAAGGGATATGGGGAGAAGGCAGGCAAGGGGTATTGATTGTGGACGATCAGCCATGATCACAATGAATGGCGGTGCTGGCTCGAAGGGCCGAATGGCCTCCTCCTGCACCTATTTTCTATGTTTCTATGTAATTAACCAACAAACCTGTACGTCTTTGGAGAAAACCCACGCAGGTAACGGGGGGAGAACGTACAAACTCCGTACAGACAGCACCCTTAGTTAGAATCGAACCCGGGTCTTTGGCACTGTGAGGCAGCAACTCTACCGCTGCGCCACCGTGCCAACCCTCCGTACATCTTGCATGTTGGTGACTTACGCAGGCAATGTGACCCAGGTCTCAACCACAATCCGGGTGAAAAGTTTCTCACCTCAGCCCCTCCTTTAAAACTATAAAAACCCCTTCAGCTAACCAATCTCCGGCTCGTGGGTCTGGATGGGTCTGTTTCCATGCTATATCTCCAAACAAACTAAAAACTGAAGGTAGAAACGTGGAACTGCAGATGCTGGACTACAAAGAAAGGCACAAAATGCTGGAGTAACTCAGCGAGCTAGGCAGAAAGGAGAACTGCAGGCGCCAGTCTCCAAACAAAAAGACAGAAAGTGCTGGAGTAACTCGGTAGGGCTGGCAGCTTCTCTGGCGGAACAAGGAGCTGCAGGTGCCGGTTTACAAAGAGAAAAGATAGAGTGCTGGAGTAACTCGGTAGGGCTGGCAGCTTCTCTGGCGGAACAAGGAACTGCAGGTGCCAGTTTACAAAGAGAAAAGACAGAGTGCTGGAGTAACTCAGCGGCTCAGGCAGCATCTCTGGAGGAACAAGGAACTGCAGATGCCAGATTACAGAAGAAAAAAAGACACAAAGTGCTGGAGTAACTCGACGGCTCAGGCAACATCCTGGAAAACATGGATAGGTGACGTTTCAGATCGGGTCACCCCCTCGGACTGATTGAAGAAGGGTCCCAACCTGAAAGGTCTCCAATCCATGTTCTCCAGAGATGCTGTCTTGACCTGCTGAGTTACTCCAGGACTTTGTGTCTTTTTTTCTTCAGTAATCTGGCATCTGCAGTCCCTTGTTCCTCAAGAGCTGCTGCCTGACCTGCTGAGTTACTCCAGCACTCTGTGAAACGTCACCTATCCACGTTCTCCAGAGATGCTGCCTGACCCGCTGAGTTACTCCAGCACTCTGTGAAACGTCACCTATCCATGTTCTCCACAGATGCTGCCTGACCCGCTGAGTTACTCCAGTGCTTTGTGTCTCTTTTGTACATATTTAAACTAAACTTTGAGTTGTGCTGACACAGTTAAAATGCACGCGCTTCAACCTAGAGATTGAGTAGCCTCGTCCTTATCACCTTTCGTTGCAGTTATTTTTTCCTATACCTTGGGTTCCCGTTTCCTGACGGATTCCAGCTTCGTAATTCACGGCCAGCGTATGCACCTCACCTATTATCACAACACCACCCAGCATTGCAGGGCCTCCCATGTTACACACAGCGAAATTACAGTGCGGACATTTACTGCCAGTTACCGAAAATAAAATTGGCATTTCTATCGCACTTATCTCAACCTCAGGAGATCTCAAAGGAGATCGCAGTCAGTGAAGCTCTACTGAAGTGCAATTTGTTGTTGATTTTTATTATTATCAAAAAATACTTTATTCAAGAAATGAACATGTACAAAACGTGTTCCTTCCAAAACTCCATCCGACATTCTCGGAGGCTATACATTCATTCAATACAGTCTGAAGAATTGTCTCGACTTCCGAGATGCTGCCTGACCCGCTGAGTTACTCCAGCATTTTGTGTCTACCAGCCCATTGGTGGCTGTTCTGCCCAAGACTACAAGAAACTGCTGTGTTATGACCGGTTATGTTATTGATAAGTGATGGTCTTGGCATCAGGTACAGTAAAGACATTGTGGGCCAAAGGGCCTCTTCTCATACTGTACTGCTCCATGTTCTATGAATCCTATGCAATGAAACTCCTTAAAACACAATGGCCCTGAATCTTCTTAAGTTAATAAGTTAATACGTGATCGGAGCAGAGTCAGACCATTCGGCCCATCAAGTCTACCCCACATGGCTGATCTATCTCTCCCTCCTAACCCCATTCTCCTGCATTCTCCCCATAACCCTTGACACCCGTACTAATCAAGAATCTATCTATCTTTGCCTTAAAAATATCCATTGATTTGGCCTCCACAGCCTTCTGTGGCAACGAATTCCACAGATTCACTACCCTGTGCTGTACTTTTCTAAGTTCTAAATGAATTTAGAATCAGAATTCCATATGTCTATTGTGTTAAGTCTATGGATTGTAAACCACTGTCCTTCTGATGAGTAGCAACCTAAGATAAAAATGGACAGCAGGAGGGTTAAAAAAAAAATCTTTCAACCTGGAGCTTGGGGGCAACAAAGCACAAACATGAGGATGGGGAAAACTTCATATTCCAACTTGCAAAGTCTCCAGAGAATAATACTTCAAGCATTTGAACCTGTTTCTAAAATCGCTTTGCAAGGTGTTAAATTATACCTCTTGTCAGGCTATACGTAGGCGATCTAGTTACGTGTAGTACTGCAGTAAACATAGAAACATCGAAAATAGGTGCAGGGGTAGGCCATTCTGCCCTTCGAGCCAGCACCGCCATTCAATATGATCATGGCTGATCATCCAAAATCAGTTCCCCGTTCCTGCTTTCTCCCCATGTCGCTTGATTCCCTTAGCTCTAAGAGCTATATCTTAGAGCCTAAGAGCTATATCGTAGAGCCATCTATATAAAAAGAGTCTGAAGAAGGGGCTTGACCCGAGACGTCACCCATTCCTTCTCTCCAGAGATGTTGCCTGTCCCGCTGAGTTACTCCAGAATATTGTGTCAATCTACAAAGTATTGTTTCTGTTCTAGAGGTTGTAGAGGATGTTGGAAGATCACACCCATTCAGCCTCACTGGTGTACATCAATGTAACGTGGTTAGAATTGATTCGATGGCTTTAAGTTCACTGAAAACTACATTCTCAGTTTGGCTTTCTAAGAATCTCCTACACCCCAAATCCCTTAATAATGAGATGTGACAAATACAAACAAGATTGGGGCTTCACATTGCCACAGGTCTCATTAATTGGTCATATCATAGTCAGAGAGTGATAGGGTGTAGAAATAGGTCCTTTGGCCCAACTTGCCAAGTGAAATTCTCTGCCACAGAGGGCAGCGGAGGCCAAATCACTGGATGGATTTAAGAGAGAGTTAGATAGAGCTCTAGGGGCTAGTGGAATCAAGGGATATGGGGAGAAGGCAGGCACGGGTTATTGATTGTGGATGATCAGCCATGATTACAATGAATGGCGGTGCTGGCTTGAAGGGCAGAATGGCCTCCTCCTGCACCTATTTTCTATGTTTCTATGTTTCTTGCCCACACCGACCAACATGTCCCATCTACACTAGTCCCACCTGCCTGCGTTTGGCCCATATCCCTCTAAACCTGTCCTCTCCATTTACCTGTCTAATTGTTTCTTAAACGTTGCAATAGTCCCTGCCTCAACTACCTCCTCCGGCAGCTCGTTCCATACACCCACCACCCTATGTGTGACTTGAATTTCTCCAGGTGAGGCTCTAAGTAGGTAATCTATAATAACAAAGTCATTTCACCTGCAGAATGGATACAAATACGTTCATGTTTGTTACTGCAAGCCAAAGGCTGCCTTTGACATTTTAAAGTGTCTCATTGCGTAAGTGTGTCATAGAACACAGAACAGCACACCACGAGAACAGGCCCTTCGGCCCACAATGTCTGTGTTGGAAATGATGCCAAGACCCCATCACTGGCGCTGTGAGGCAGCAACTCTACCGCTGCGCCACCGTTGCGCCCCAGTGGTTTAGCCTCATACTTCATTCACTATTCAGCACGATCAAGGATGATTTGTAGACCTTTGATTCCATTTTATTCCTATTTGGACACTGGAAAAACATTCAGGAAACCCAGCCAGGAAATGCTGTGGATCCGAGATCTGGGCACGCTGCCAGGCACGTTAACGTTTCCCCAGGAAAGGTTGAACTCTTCAACACCATTATAACCTGGAGTGACTGAAGTTCTGTCAGAAGTTCTCACAGATGACTCAAGAAGAGCAGCAGTATTTCCGGTTTAGTTTAGTCTTCATTTAGAGACACAGCGCGGAAACAGGCCCTTCGGCCCTCCGAGCCCATGCCGACCTGCGATCACCCCCCGCACACTGGCACTAATCCTGCACGCACTGGGGGACAATTTTACAATCTTTACCGAAGCCAATTAACCCACAACCCCGCAAGTCTTTGGAGTGTGGGAGGAAACCGGAGCACCCGGAGAAAACCCACGCAGGTCACCGGGGTGAACGTACAAACCGACAGGGAGAATTGTAGGCCCTGGCAGCACTTGGCAGCGAAAGGACTTTTTCAGTAGTTTGGTAAATTCAAACTAACATTTCGGGATCACTCAGAGTCAAAAGTGTTTAATTCTGATAAGCGCCTGGACGGAAACAAAGGAATTCCAACTTTCTGCACCTTCACAGGCCCATTAGACAATAGACAATAGACAATAGGTGCAGGAGGAGGCCACTCGGCCCTTCGAGCCAGCACCGCCATTCAATGTGATCATGGCTGATCATTCTCAATCAGTACCCCGTTCCTGCCTTCTGCCCATACACCCTTCTCCGCTATCCTTAAGAGCTCTATCTAGCTCTCTCTTGAATGCATTCAGAGAATTGGCCTCCACTGCCTTCTGAGGCAGAGAATTCCACAGATTCACAACTCTCTGAATGAAAACGTTTTTCCTCATCTCAGTTCCAAATGGCCTACCTCTTATTCTTAAACTGTGGCCCCTTGTTCTGGACTCCCCCAACATTGGGAACATGTTTCCTGCCTCTAACGTGCATGTCAAGACCACTCTCTGGTTGTGGTAGGATGGTTCAGTTGCCTGATAACAGCTGGGAAGAAATTGTCCCTGAATCTGGAGGTGTGCGTTTTCACACTTCTGTACCTCTTGCCTGATGGGAGAGGGGAGAAGAGAGAGTGACCGGTGGGTGAGACTGGTCCTTGATTATGCTGCTGGCCTGTGTCTAGAGGTTGCCAACTGTCCCGTATTAGCCGGGACATCCCGTATTTTGGGCTAAATTACTTTGTCTGGTACGGGACCGCCCTTGTCCCGTATTAGTAGGGTTGCCAACTTCCTGACTTCCAAATAAGGGACAAAGGGTGACGTCACCGCCCCGCGCCCCACGCGACCTCACCCAGCCAGCGGCCACGTGCTCCCACTCCACCAATGGCGGCCGCCCGGGAGCACGTGGCCGCTGGCTGGGTGAGGTCATGTGGGGCACGGGGCGGTGACGTCACCCTTTGTCCCTTATTTGGCAACCCCAAGCCGTGGCTGATCTTTCCTCCTTGTTTCTCAGTTTTTTAAATCCGGGCCGCTGGTTTGCAACGCGGGTATTGGCGGAGCGGGTAATTAATTACCCTCAGCATCTGCCCCCACGCGAGTGAGGCAGGGTCGAGGGAGGAGACGGAGAGGGGAGAGAATCGGCAGGGGTGTGGAAACAGGGAGGTGTTGTGGACCAGGATCGCATGCATTACCACCCCCTCCCTCCCCTCATCTCGCCACCCCGTTCCTCCAGCTTCTGCCTCCCAAGGTGAATAGCAAACCGGCTGAAGCTATTCCTATGAATGAATGGGTCGACTGGGCTTGTGTTCACTGGAATTTAGAAGCATGAGAGGGGATCTTATAGAAATGTATAATTTTTTTAAGGGATTGGACAGGCTAGATGCAGGAAAAATGTTCCCCATGTTGGGGGAGTCCAGAACCAGGGGTCGCAGTTTAAGAATTAAGGGGTCAGCCATTTAGGACTGAGATGAGGAAAAACTTTTTCACCCAGAGAGTTGTGAATCTGTGGAATTCTCTGCCACAGAAGGCAGTGGAGGCCAATTCACTGGATGTTTTCAAGAGAGAGTTAGATAGAGCTCTTAGGGCCAACGGAATCAAGGGATACGGGGAGAAAGCAGGAACGGGGTACTGATTGTGGATGATCAGCCATGATCACATTGAATGGCGGTGCTGGCTCGAAGGGCTGAATGGCCTCCTCCTGCACCTATTTTCTATGTTTCTATGTTTCTCTCCACAGGGGGTGTTGAGGACGGCATATAATGTAGTTCTCACTGTCACTGTGATGTCATTATGCAGGATGGGACGGGCAGCCCCCGTGAGGGAGAGAGAGGGGCTGTCTCACCCCCCTCCCACCCCCCCTCCCACCCCACCTCCCACCATCCCCTACACAGATGGGGACATCTCGGCCTTTTACCCCGTGGGAATAAAAGATCGCAGGAAGGGAGAGAAAGTTTGCAGGGCGGGCCGGCGAGGAGTGGGAAAGGATTGATTGTGACACAGTGGGGGAAGGATTGAGTGCGACACCAAGTGGGGAGAGTATTGAGTGCAACACTGGGTGGGGAATGGATTGATGGTGGTGCAGGTTGAGGAAAGTATTGAGCATGACAGTGTGGGTCCAGACAGTGTAGGCCTGGACCGTGTAGGCCCGGACGCTGCAGGCCTGGGCGCTGTAGGCCCAGATGCTGTAGGCCCGGACACTGTAGGCCCGAACGCTGTGGGCCCGGACGCTGTAGGCCCGGACACTGAAGGCCCGGATGCTGTAGGCCCGAACGCTGTGGGCCCGGATGCTGTAGGCCTGGACACTGTAGGCCCGAACGCTGTGGGCCCGGACGCTGTAGGCCCGGACGCTGTGGGCCCGGACGCTGTAGGCCCGGACGCTGTAGGCCCGGACGCTGAAGGCCCGGACGCTGCAGGCCCGGGCGCTGTAGGCCCGGACGCTGTAGGCCCGGACGCTGTAGGCCCGGACGCTGTAGGCCCGGACGCTGTAGGCCCGGACGCTGTAGGCCCGGACACTGTAGGCCCAGACTGTGTGAGCTTGGACACTGTTGGCCCGGAAGCGGGCACCGCCTAACGGAGGTTGTGTAGCAACCCGCCTCCCAGCATGGGCGGCCGCCATTGGCGGAGCGGGAGCACGTGGCTGCTGGCTGGGTGAGGTCACGTGGGGCGCGGGGCGATGACGCCACCTTGTCCCTTATTTGGGAGTGAGATAGTTGGCAACCCCTAGATACAATGGCTGTGTTTAAGAGGATTTGAGATACACGGAGAATTGAGGCATATGTATTACCTGCAAGCAAAATGAGATTAGTTTGAGGAGACAGAAACAAAATGATGGAGTAACGCAGCATCTCTGGAGAGAAGGAATGGGTGACGTTTTGGGTCCATATTCCAGCTGCCTGTCCCGCTGAGTTACGCCAGCTTTTTTGTGTGTATCTTTGATCTAAGCTATTAGTTGTTTTGGTAGATTGATGGATGCAATTTGGTCGGCATGGGCGAGTTGCACTGATTGGCCCGCTTCACTGCTGTAAATCTCTATGAATCTTTCACTACATGGTTTGACTTTGAGTTGGAATGCAGTCTGTCTTTTGTCTAATGCATTACCGCCACCGTTGTCTGATACCCTTGTCATGAGCTGATATACTTCTTACATTATAAATAACTGCAAAATGTACCAAAGGCAAAAGGACGACATGCTGTTCATGTAACCGTGACAAGGACAGCAGTTATTATTGTCTCCTCACAGCTCCAATGAACCGGATAGGTGACCTTTCCGGTTGGGACCCTGTACAGTCTGAAAAAGGGTCTCGATCCGAAACGTCACCGCTCCATGTTCGCCAGAGATGCCGCCCAGGGTCGCCAACTGTCCCGTATTAGCCGGGACATCCCGTGTTTTGGGCTAAATTGGTTTGTCCCGTACGGGAACACCCTTGTCCCGCATTAGTAGGGTTGCCAACTTCCTCACTCCCAAATAAGGGACAAAGGGTGACGTCACCGCCCCGCGCCCCACGTGACCTCACCAAGCCAGCGGTGATAAAGGAAACAGGCCATTGGTAGCCGTTTGTGCAACTGCAGATGCTGGTTTAAACCGAAGGTAGACACAAAAGCTGGTGTAACTCAGCGGGTCAGGCAGCATCTCTGGAGAGAAGGAATGGGTGACGTTTCAGGTCGAGACCCTTCTTCAGACTTGTGTGTTGGGTGGCACGGTGGCGCAGCGGTAGAGTTGCTGCCTTACAGCGAATGCAGCACCGGAGACTCGGGTTCGATTCTGACTACGGGCGCCGTCTGTACAGAGCGACTGGGCTTGTATACACTGGAATTTAGAAGGATGAGAGAAGATCTTATCGAAACGTATAAGATTATTAAGGGGTTGGACACGTTAGAGGCAGGAAACATGTTCCCAATGTTGGGGGAGTCCAGAACAAGGGGCCACAGTTTAAGAATAAGGGGTAGGCCATTTAGAACTGAGATGAGGAAAAACTTTTTCAGACAGAGATTTGTGAATCTGTGGAATTCTCTGCCTCAGAAGGCAGTGGAGGCCAATTCTCTGAATGCATTCAAGAGAGAGCTGGATAGAGCTCTTAAGGATAGCGGAGTCAGGGGGGTATGGGGAGAAGGCAGGAATGGGGTACTGATTGAGAATGATCAGCCATGATCACATTGAATGGCGGTGCTGGCTCGAAGGGCCGAATGGCCTCCTCCTGCACCTATTGTCTATTGTCTATTGAAGAGGCAGCCCTGCGGACAAGGTCGGCGATGTTATTAATGTACAAGGGCGATGTGAAGATTGAGATTGAGGAGAATCTGACGCAGTTGTCAGCGGGAGACACCGCGAGGGAGAAGTATTTTTTTTACTTCCATAAAAACCATTTTCACCTGTGAAACAGCAGTTCTATTTTGATCGAGCGCAGCTAACCGGGCGAGATCTGACACTTTCACACACTCCCTGCGAATTGGGGCTTCACTGAGAGGCGTCAGGAGTGATCGTGCCGTTCCGGAATCCGAGTGATCGATGCTTTTAGGTCACCCACCGAAAGTCTTTTTGGAATACTCTGCCACAGAAGGCAGCGGAGGCCAATCCACTGGATGTATTCAAGAGAGAGTTAGATTTAGCTCTTCGGGCTAATCAAGGGATACGGGGAAAAGCAGGAACGGGGTACTGATTTAGGACGATCAGCCGTGATCATATTGAATGGCGGTGCTGGCTCAAAGGGATGAATGGCCTCCTCCTGCACCTATGTTTCTATGTTTTATGTTTCTACCAGAGTCTTGGAGGCCTCGGTCTTCTTTGATAGTCTCTTCTTTCATAAGTTCATAACTGATAGGAGCAGAATTCATATCTGTTGTGCTGGTGCAAGTACGGGCGGCAGCGGTAGAGTTGCTGCCTCACAGCGCCAGAGACCCAGGTTCGATCCTGACCACGGGCGCTGTCTGGACGGAGTTTGTACGTTCTCCCTGTGACCACGTGGGTTTTCTCCGTGTGCTCCGGTTTCCTCCCACACTACAAAGACGTTCAGGTTTGTAGGTTAATTGGCTTCGGTAAAAATTGTAAATTGTCCCTAGTGTGTGTAGGATAGTGCTAGTGTACGGGGTGACTGCTGGTCGGCGCAGACTCGATGGGCCGAAAGGCCTGTTTCTGCACTGTATCTCTAAACTAAACTAAAGATGCATATAAGAAGATAGACACAAAATGCTGGAGTAACTCAGCGGGACAGGCAGCATCTCTGGAGAGAAGGAATGGGTGACGTTTCGGGTCGAGACCCTTCTTCAGAAGAATTCTTCAGAGAATGGGGTTAGGAGGGAGAGATAGATCAGCCATGATTGAATGGCGGAGTAGACTTGATGGGCCGAATGGCCTAATTCTGTTCCTTTCACTTATGATCTTATGATCTTATGTTTGCATTCACCTTCTTCAGAAGAAGGGTCTCGACCCGAAACGTCACCCATTCCTTCTCTCCAGAGATGCTGCCTGACCCGCTGAGTTACTCCAGCATTTTGTGATCCGTAGATAGATTCTTGATTAGTGCGGGTGTCAGGGGTTACGGGGAGAAGGCAGCAGAATGGGGTTAGGAGGGAGAGATAGATCAGCCATGATTAAATGGCGGAGTAGACTTGATGGGCCGAATGGCCTAATTCCGTTCCTTTCACTTATGATCTTATGTTTACAATCACCTCTTTCCGCTAATTGGCAGCTAGGCCCAGGTGTTTGTTTTGAGGCTTGGAGATGGTGGGAAAGGCATGATGTGGTTTTGCTTCCATCTGATTTACGCTCATTGTGGTTTGAGAGAATTTGTACAATGGAGAATAAAGAAATCCCCACTTGATCACAGTGGATTTACATTTGAAAGAGTCCCTTTAGAAGCACTCCGTACAGAAAGCACTGACATAATGCAAGTATTATACTGACTAATTCAGAAGGTGGGGCAGGACAATAAATTTTAATTGAAAAGGAGACTTTACAGACGAAATGTTGAAGAACCGATGTTCCTAATTTCCAGGGAAAGTTGTAGGTGAGAGATTTGAATGCACCAAATATTTTTGCCCATGGTAGGGGAAATCAAGAACCAGAAGACATAGGTTGAAGGTGAGAGGGGAAAGATTTAATAGTTTAGTTTAAGGTATCACAAAATGCTGGAGTAACTCAGCAGGTCACGTAGCATCTAGGAGAGAGGGAATGGGTGACGTTTCGGGTCGAGACCCTTCTTCAGACAGTTTTGTTTAAACTAAACTTGAGTTAAAGTTTAAACTAAACTTGAGTTAAAGTTTAAACTAAACTTGAGTTAAAGTTTAAACTAAACTTGAGTTAAAGTTTAAACTAAACTTGAGTTAAAGTTTAAACTAAACTTGAGTTAAAGTTTAAACTAAACTTTATTGTCACGTGAACCAAGGGACAGTGGCTTAGTTTGGATTTCATATTTTCATATTTTCATATTTCAGATACAGCGCGGAAACAGGCCTTTTCGGCCCACCGAGTCCGTGCCGCCCAGCGATCCCCGCACACTAACACTATCCTACACACACTAGGGACAATTTTTACATTTACCCAGTCAATTAACCTAGTTTGGTTTGGATTAGTTTAGTTTAGTTTGGTTTGGTTCAGTTCAGTTTAGTTTAGTTTAGTTTAGTTTGGTTTAGTTTATTGTCACGCTTACAAAGGTGCAGTGAAAAGCTGTTTGTGGCATGCTGACCAGTCAGCGGGAAGACTATACATGATTACAGTCGAGCCGTCCACAGTGTACAGATACAGGATAAAGGGAATAACGTCCAGTGCAGGATAAAGTCCAGTAAAGTCCGACTAAAGATTGTCCGAGGGTCTTCAATGAGGAACCTAAGAGGCAACTTTTTCGCTCAGAGGGTGGGAGTATATGGGACAAACTGCCAGAGAAGCAAGTTGAGACAGATACTAATTAAAAGATATTTGGACAGGTACATGGCTAGGAAAGTTTTAGAGAAATATGGGCCAAACGTGAGCAGGTGGGACTAGTGTAGATGGAGCATCTTGGTCAGCATGACAAAGTAGGGCCGAAGGGCCTGATTCCATGCTGTACAACCCTATGACTTCATGTGCCTACCTTAGGCTTAAACCAGCATCTGCAGTTCCTTCCGACGCATAGAAATTCGCTCTCCATTTGTGTTTGCTAAGATATCCAATGCAAGACTTCTGACATTCATGATAGAAGGTAGACACAAAATGCTGGAGTAACTCAGCATCTCTGGAGAGGCAGCATCTCTGGAGAGAAGGTATGAGTGACGTTTCGGGTCGAGAGACTTCTTCAGACTCAAAATTCGTCTTCGAAATTCATTTGTGTCGAAAGACTTCAGTTCAGTTTTAAAAGGCGTTTTGCCAATCGGCAGAGAGCGGGGACAGAGAGAGTTTAATGCAGATAAAGGTGTAATTAAATGAAGATAAAACCCATCACTACTGGAAGTGTTCGTAAAGGGTCTGGTGTTTGTTTTGCCTGAGGATAATGGCAATCTCGGCTCCAGATGACTGGTGCTATTTTAAACCGCTGTTCCAAGATAAGTTGGAAGTGTTGGGCCTGAAATGCTTTTGTGCACAAGGGGAGCTCTGTGTTATCTCACTTGTGCTGGTTCGCCATACTTAATGTAATGTCTCTGCGAGCCAGCCCTGAACGTTTGTACAATGTCACAGGGCCTCATCGAAGTAGAATCAGCCATCTCCTTTTCATACCGTTTCTTGCAGTGTTGTAGAGCAGAGGGATCTAGGAGTGCAGGTGCATGGTTCCTTGAAGAATCGAGTCGCAGGTGGATAAGGTGGTCAAAAAGGCTTTTGGCACATTGGCCTTCATCAGTCAGAGTATTGAGTGTAGAAGTTGGGAGGTCATGTTGTAGTTGTATAAGATGCTGGTGATACCGCATTTAGAGTATTGTGTAGGAAAATAACTGCAGATGCTGGAACAAATCGAAGGTATCACAAAATGCTGGAGTAACTCAGCGGGTCAGGCAGCATCTCTGGAGAGAAGGAATGGGTGACGTTTCGGATCGAGACCCTTCTTCAGACTGATCAGAGTATTGTGTTCAGTTCTGAGCTCCGTGTTATAGGAAAGATATTGTCAAGCTTGAAAGGGTTCAGAGAAGATTTACGAGGATGTTGCCAGGACTAGAGGGTGTGAGCTACAGGGAGAGGTTGAGCAGGCTGGGACTCTATTCCATGGAGCGCAGGAGCATGAGGGGTGATCTTATAGAGGTGTACAGAATCATGAGAGGAATAAATCGGGTAGATGCACAGAGTCTCTTGCCCAGAGTAGGGGAATCGAGGACCAGAGGACACGGGTTCAAGGTGAAGAGGAAAAGATTTAATAGGAATCTGAGGGGTAACTTTTTCACACAAAGGGTGGTGGGTGTATGGGACGAGCTGTCAGAGGCTGGAACTATCCCAAAGTTTAAGAAACAGTTGGAAAGGTACATGGAGAGGGCAGGTTTGGAGGGATATGGACCAAACGCAGGCAGGTGGGACGGGTGTAGCTGGGATATGTTGGGCTGAAGGCCCTGTTTCCACTCTGTATAACATATAACATATAACAACTACAGCACGGAAACAGGCCTGTCCGGCCCTACCAGTCCACGCCGACCATTCTCCCTGACCTAGTCTCATCTACCTGCACTCAGACCATAACCCTCCAATCCCCTCCTATCCATATACCTATCCAATTTACTCTTAAATAATAAAATCGAGCCAGCCTCCACCACTTCCACCGGAAGCCCATTCCATACAGCCACAACCCTCTGAGTAAAGAAGTTCCCCCTCATGTTACCCCTAAACCTTTGTCCCTCAATTCTGAAGCTATGTCCCCTTGTTGGAATCTTCCCCACTCTCAAAGGGAAAAGCCTACCCACGTCAACTCTGTCCGTCCCTCTCAAAATTTTAAAAACCTCTATCAAGTCCCCCCTCAACCTTCTACGCTCCAAAGAATAAAGACCCAACCTGTTCAACCTCTCTCTGTAGCCTAAGTGCTGAAACCCAGGCAACATTCTAGTAAATCTCCTCTGTACCCTCTCCATTTTGTCGACATCCTTCCTATAATTTGGCGACCAGAACTGCACACCATACTCCAGATTCGGCCTCACCAATGCCCTGTACAATTTCAACATTACATCCCAACTTCTATACTCGATGCTCTGATTTATAAAGGCAAGCATACCAAACACCTTCTTCACCACCCTATCACTCTATGACTCTATGCACGGCACTATACCACTGCTTTCAGGCAACTGAACCATCCTACCACAACCAGAGAGTGGTCCTGAACTACTATCTACCTCATTGGCGACACTCGGACATGGCTGACTTTGCCTTGCACTGAACGTCATTCCCTTATCATGCATCTATGCACTGCAAATGGCTCGATTGTAATAATGTCTTTCCTCTGGCTGGTTAGCACACAACCAAAGGCTTTTCACTGTACCTCGGAACAGGTGACAACAGTCTAAACTAAACTAAACAGACTTCAAGGTTTGGAGTTGCCAATCCACAAGGTCACAAGGTTTTATCCCATGATCATTGAAGTCAGTTAGGAACCATCGGCTAAAATAAAAGGAAAGGCTTCTGGTTGCATAACATAGAAACAAGGAACTGCAGATGCTGGTTTACAAACAAACAAAAAAGTCACAGAGTGCTGGAGTAACGGGGAGTTTGGGAGGCACGGTGGCGATGCGGTAGAGTTGCTGCCTGACGGCACCAGACCACGGGTGCTGTCTGCCTGGAGAGCCCGTTAACAAGCTGTGAGACTCTCTGAATCTGTGACCGTTTTATCTTTGCCTTGTTTGGGAGCATCTCGGTCAAAAGGCTCATTCAAAGACACACTGAAAGTTACCAAATCGTGAAAGGCCTGGATAGAGTGGGTGTGGGGGGGATGTTTCCACTAGTGGGAGAGTCTAGGACCAGAGGGCACAGCCTCAGAATTAAAGGACGTTCCTTTAGGAAGGGGATGAGGAGGGATTTCTTTAGTCAGAAGGTGGCGAGTCTGTGGAATTCATTGCCACAGACGGCTGTGGAGGCCAAGTCAGTGGATAGTTGATGGCAGAGATTGACAGAATCTTGATTAGCACGGGTGTCAGGGGTTATGGGGAGAAGGCAGGAGAATGGGGTTGAGAGGGAGAGATAGATCAGCCGTGATTGAATGGCGGAGTGGACTTGATGGACAGAATGGCCTCATTCTGTTCCTTCAGCTTATGAACATGAAAATGGGATAACATAGAATTAGCATGAATGGGGTGATTGATGGTCGGCATGGACTTGGTGTGGGTTGAAGGGCCTGTTTCAACTTACCAAAAGGCTACACTTAATACCCATTTGGTTGTGATCTTCTTTTTTGAACACGTCTCGTGTGTGTCGTGAAGGTACACCCTCAGTGACAATTGTTGGGAATCCAGTGCAATCCGATACGACTGAATGAAATGACTTGCATCCTCTGGAGGCCATTACAGGGGAGCAATCACTTTGCTGTAGGGCTGTAGTCACCGACAGACCAGCCCGGCTACGATTTATTTCTCTCAAGGAAGTGGCCAGAAGAAATGGGTTTTCACAATACTCTGGTAGTCTGAGTTTGAAGAAGGGTCCCGACCCGAAATGCCACCCATTCCATCTCTCCCGAGATGCTGCCTGACCCGCTGAGTTACTCCAGCTGCGTGTGTGTGTCTACCTTCGATTTTAACCAGCATCTGCTGTGTTTTTCCTCCACCAGTTTAGTTTAGTTTAGTTCAGTTTAGTTTACCATTGTCACGTGTACCGAGGTACAATGGAAGTGTTTTTAGTGTATGGTAACCAGTCGGTGGAAAGACTGTACATGATTACAATCGAGCCGTCTATAGTGTACAGATACAGGGTAAAGGGAAGAGCTTACAATACTTGAGAGTACTTGAACACTACTCTCAAGTATTGGCACCAGCCTCGTAAATCTTCTCTGCACCCTTCCCAGCTTGACCACATCTCCATCCCAGAACTGAACACAAATACTTTAAATGCGGCCTCACCAACGTCTGATATATCTGCAACATGACCTCCCAACTTCTGTAGTGTTGGAATAGTTAACACTCTTTATTGACACAGGGATTACCCAATCTTGTCCATGGGTTGTCTGTTCCTATTCACCTCACTACAATAATACAATACAATACAATACAATAAAATACAATACAATACAATATATCTTTATTGTTATTGTACAGGGGAACAACGAGATTGGGAATGCGCCTCCCATACGATGCAATAATTTAATTAGCTGGTCAGTATTAATTTAAACAACCCAACGAAACAAATTGGAACAGTTTTAAACAGAATAAAGTGCAAGTAGATCTGTGCCGGTTCGCTGTGCGATGTGACCATCCGGCTCAGCAGGACCGGTTCATAGCAGCTATGGCCCTGGGGATGAAGCTGTTCCTGAGTCTGGAGGTGCGGGCGTAGAAGGCCTTGTATCGTCTGCCCGATGGAAGGAGTTCGAACAGACTGTTGCAGGGGTGTGAAGAGTCTTTGTGGATGCTGGTGGCTTTTCTGAGGCATCGTGTGTTGTAGATGCCCTCCAAGGCTGGTAGCTGTGTTCCGATGGCCCTCTGAGCTCTATGGACTACCCGCTGAAGATATATGAAAAATGAACAGCCAATCCTCTGTGCAAGTTGTTTTTGAATTGAATAATAGGCACAGCATGAAAACAGGCCCTTCAGCCCGCCCGGTTCATGCCAACTATCGATCACCCGTCCATACTAGTACTGTGTGTAGGAAAAAACTGCAGATGCTGGTTTAAACCAAAACATTTTCTTTTATAATGAAACTAAATGAGTGCTCCGAAATGTGTAGGAAAAAAACTGCAGATGCTGGTTTAAATCGAAGGTTGACCCAAAATGCTGGGGTAGCTCAGCGGGTCAGTCTGAGGAAGGGTCTCGACAATAGACAATAGACAATAGACGCAGGAGGAGGCCATTCGGCCCTTCGAGCCAACACCACCATTCAATGTGATCATGGTCGACCCGAAACGTCACCCATTCCTTCTCTCCCGAGATGCTGCCTGACCCACTGAGTTACTCCAGCATTTTGTGTCTACCTTAAGTGAGTGCTCCCGCACTCTAAAGACGTACAGGTGTTTAGGTTAATTGGCTTGGTATAATTGTAAATTGGGCCTAGTGTGCGTAGGCTAGTGTTAGTGTGCGGGGATCGCTGGTCGGTGCAGACCCGGTGGGCCGAAGGGCCTGTTTCCGCGCTGTATCTCTAAACTAAAACAAATAGACGCAAAATGCTGGAGTATCTCAGCGGATCAGACAATGTGCGTCATGATTCACGGAGTATGTGGGTCAGGGGAGGCGCCGTGAGCTCGGGAGAGTGCGGTTAAACGCCTCACTTGCCGCTGAACATGAAGCCGGCTGCCGCTTCAGGTTAAAGAGTATTCTGAAGATAGACTCAAAAGTGTTGGGGTAACTCAGCGGGTCAGACAGCAGCATCTCCGGAGAGAAGGAATGGGTGACGTTTCGGGTCGAGACCCTTCTTCAGACTGAGAGGCAGGGGAGAGTGAAACGAGAGATATAGACAATGATGTGGAGAGATGCAGAACAAATAAATGAAAAATATGCAAAAAAGAAACGATGATAAAGGTCTATATCTCTCTGTATCACCATGTATAGTTTCCCCTCTCACCTGACTCTCAGTCTGAAGAATGGTCTCGACCCAAAACGTCACCTGTTCCTTTTCTCCAGAGACCCGCTGAGTTACTCCAACTTTTTGTGGCTATCTTCGCACTAGTTTTATGTTCTTCCACTTCCACAAGATTATTAAGGGGTTGGAAACGTTAGAGGCAGGAAACATGTCCCCAATGTTGGGGGAGTCCAGAACCTGGGGCCACAGTTTAAGAATAAGGGGTAGGCCATTTAGAACGGAGATGATGAAAAACCTTTTTCAGTACGAGAGTTGTGAATCTGTGGAATTCTCTGCCTCAGAAGGCAGTGGAGGCCAATCCTCTGAATGCATTCAAGAGAGAGCTAGATAGAGCTCTTAAGGATAGCGGAGTCAGGGGGTATGGGGAGAAGGCAGGAACGGGGTACTGATTGAGAATGACCAGCCATGATCACATTGAATGGCGGTGCTGGCTTGAGGGGCCGAATGGCCTACTCATGCACCTATTGTCTATTGTCTATTGTCTATTGTCTATTCATCCATTCCCAGCATACGAGGGAGAAATTTACAGGGGGGCCAATTAGCCTATAAACCCACACGTCTTTGGGATGTGGGAGTAACCCAGGCAGACACAGGGAGAAGGTGCAAACTCCACACGGACAGCGTCCAAGGTCGGAATGGAACCCGGGTCTCTGGCGCTGTTCCGCTGGAAACTTTGGAGTAGAAAATGGGGAAGAAATCTAAGCGATCCCTCGTGACCAGATTAAAAATGTCAGACGAAAGGTGCTTGGGTTGGGCAGCGAACTATTTCGAACCATTTCTCGTTCATTGTTTCTCCTTAACATGAGCATGTTACACATCATCACTAACATGTGCCATCAGAATCTCCATGTAGTACATCAAGGCAGCTGTGATAATACACCATTCATTATTCTGCTCTGGGTGCATTTTAAGCAATTCATTCTTCCTTCCCAGGGTCTCATCAATCCTTTAAGCTTGTGTTGGAGAATAACCCTTCCTGATGTAAATAGATGTTGCTCCATTTATACCCTGTTGGTTGTTGGACCCGTTAGTTTAGTTTGGATTAGAGATACATCGCAAAAACAGATCCTTCAGGTCCTCGCCGACCAGCGACCCCGCACACAATACAATACAATACAATACAATATATCTTTATTGTCATTGTACCCAGGGGTACAACGAGATTGGGAATGCGCCTCCCATACGATGCAATAATTTAAGTAATTAACAGCAACCCAACGAAACGAAACAATTGTAACAGTTTTTAGACAGGGTAAAGTGCAAGTTGATCTATGCGTTGTGGCCATCCGGCTCAGCAGGACCGGTTCATAGCAGCTATGGCCCTGGGGATGAAGCTGTTCCTGAGTCTGGAGGTGCGGGCATAGAAGGCCTTGTATCGTCTGCCCGATGGAAGGAGTTCAAACAGACTGTTGCAGGGCTGTGAAGAGTCTTTGTGGATGCTGGTGGCTTTTCTGAGGCATCGTGTGTTGTAGATGCCCTCCAAGTCTGGTAGCTGTGTTCCGATGGCCCTCTGAGCTCTATGGACTACCCGCTGTAGAGCTTTCCTTTCTGCCTCCGTGCAGCTGAGGTACCACACAGGGATGCCATGCGTTAGGATGCTCTCTATGGTGCAGCGGTAGAAGGTCGTCAGCAGCTGTTGGGGTAGACCAGACTTTTTCAGTGTTCTTAAGTAGAACAGCCGTTGCTGTGCCTTCATGACCAGCGCAGCAGTGTTATTGGACCATGTTAGGTCCTCCGAAATGTGAGTGCCCAGAAACTTGAAGCTGGACACTCTCTCCACACTGTACCCGTTGATAGAGATCGGGGCATATTCCCCGTTATGTGACCTACGGAAGTTGATGATCAGCTCCTTGGTCTTGGTGGTATTTAGGGACAGGTTGTTATCCGAGCACCAGTCCGCCAGGTTCTGCACCTCCGCTCTATAGTTTGTTTCATCCCCGTTGGTGATAAGCCCGATCACCGTTGTGTCGTCTGCAAACTTGACAATGGTGTTGGTGTCGAATGCAGGAACAGTCGTGTGTGAAGAGGGAGTAGAGCATGGGGCTCAGAACACAGCCCTGTGGTGTGCCGGTACTCAGGGTGATAGTGGAGTACAGGTGCGGGCCCATTCTCACTGCCTGCGGTCGTTCCAGCAGGAAGTCCAGGATCCAGTCACATAATGACGAGCTGAGGCCTAGCTGGTGGAGTTTGGTGATGAGCTTGGTGGGGATGACCGTGTTGAAGGCGGAGCTATAGTCTATGAATAGCATCTATCTTACACTAACTCTAACTCTATCTTACACACGCTCGGGACAATTTACAATTGTCGTGGACTCGGTGGGCCGAAGGGCCTGTTTCCACACTGTATTTTTGAAGTCTAAAAGTCTGAAGAATAAGGTGAGAAAGAGTCTACATTGAATGAAGATCGAGAAGATTTGTAAAGCACTCCAAGGCAAAAATGTAAAACACATTCCAAGGCAAAAATGTTAAGCATCCTGATTTCATGAATGTATTAATATATAATACAGCATAAATGACACAGCACAGAAGTACAAATAAATGGCCAGGCTGCAGAAATAATTATCAATAAAGCAACAGGTGATATAGTTTATGGTAAGGCCACATCGGCCTTGCACGGTATATTAGTCATGAAATATGCCCAGGCTAATGAATTGAATGTGCAGATCTTGGAATTTTGAGCAAAGAACAATGTACTGGACGAACATGAAGGTAGACACAAAATGCTGGAGTAACTCAGTGGGTCAGGCAGTATCTTGGGAGAGAAGGAATGGGTGATGTTTCGGGTCGAGACCCTTCTTCAGACTGAAGAAATGGTCTCGACCCGAAACGTCACCCATTCCTTCTCTCCCGAGATGCTGCCTTACCCGCTGAGTATTTTGTGTCTACTTTCGATTTAAGCGAGCATCTGCAGTTTTGTTTTCCTACTGGAGGAACTTGGTGGGTCAGACTGCATCTGTGGAGCAAAATGAACAGACAGCCATCTGAAGAAGGGTCCCGACCAGAAACATTGTCTGCCCATTTCCATCATATCATATCATATCATATATATACAGCCGGAAACAGGCCTTTTCGGCCCACCAAGTCCGTGCCGCCCAGCGATCCCCGTACATTAACACTATCCTACACCCACTAGGGACAATTTTTACATTTTACCCAGCCAATTAACCTACATACCTGTACGTCTTTGGAGTGTGGGAGGAAACCGAAGATCTCGGAGAAAACCCACGCAGGTCACGGGGAGAACGTACAAACTCCTTACAGTGCAGCACCCGTAGTCAGGATCGAACCTGAGTCTCTGGCGCTGCATTCGCTGTAAAGCAGCAACTCTACCGCTGCGCTACCGTGCCGCCCAACATCCTTGTGTGTTTGTTGGCTAACTAAGACTGCCAATAGTTGTACAGCATCTGGCATTACCAGGCAATGGTTGACCAAGAAACTGAAGACCAATTGGTTTTGCATCCCTATTTTAAAATTAGTTTAGAAGGATGAGGGGGGGATGAGCTGTAAATTGTAAACTGTTCAGTCAGAGAGTTGTAAATCTGTGGAATTCACTGCCTCAGAAGGGTACGGGGAGAAGGCAGGAACGGGGTACTGATTGAGAATGATCAGCCATGATAACATTGAATGACGGTGCTGGCTCGAAGAGCCGAATGGCCTAGTCCTGCACCTATTGTCTATTGTCTATTGTCTATTGAACTTCTTTAGTCAGAAGGTAATTAATCTGTGGAACTCACTGCCATAGAGGGCTGTGGAGGCCAAGTCAGTGGTTATTTTTAAGGCAGAGATAGACAAATTCTTGATTAGAACGGGTATCAAGGGTTATGGGGTGTATCTCTAAATCTAAATCTAAAAATCAAAGGGGAGCAGTCTGGCAGTGCAAGCTCGAGCAGGAAGGGCGGTCACGGTGGCGCGGCGGTAGAGTTGCTGCCTCACAGCGAATGCAGCGCCGGAGACACCGGTTCGATCCTGACTACGGGTGCCGTCTGTACGGAGTTTGTACGTTCTCCCCGTGACCTGCGTGGGTTTTCTCCGGGATCTTCGCTTTCCTCCCACACTCCAAAGACGTTCAGGTTTGCAGGCGAATTGGCTTGGTGTAAATGTACATTGTCCTTAGTGTGTGTAGGGATCGTGTTGGTACGTGGGGATGGCCGGTCAGACCAGACTCGGTGGGTGGGCCGAAGGGCCTGTTTCCACTCCGTGTCCCTAAAACGGAAAGTAAGCTAAACTAAAGGCAGTGAGCAGGACAAAGGCGGAATGTTAGTGAGGTGGTTCCGTCTGCAGGGCTGACAGAACTCAGCAGTGAGCCCTGTGTACTTTGGATCCAGATGTAGACTAATTGCCAACGATGCAAACAGAGTGAAGAAAGTGGAGGTGCCAGTTAGCTGTCTGGGTGTGTGATGGCTGCTTACACATGGAATACTTTACAAGGGTTGAGATTGGTTTTATTCTTTATATTAAGCAGTAAATGAGTCATTATGTGCTTGTGATATCATCATACATGTGATGTGACCAGGCGTGCTGGCTGGTGTTAGTTTGCCGCAAGGAGCAGAGCATTAGACAATAGACAATAGACAATAGACAATAGGTGCAGGAGGAGGCCATTCGGCCCTTCGAGCCAGCACCGCCATTCAATGTGATCATGGCTGATCATTCTCAATCAGTACCCCGTTCCTGCCTTCTCCCCATACCCCCTGACTCCGCTATCCTTAAGAGCTCTATCTAGCTCTCTCTTGAAAGCATCCAGAGAATTGGCCTCCACTGCCTTCTGAGGCAGAGAATTCCACAGATTTACAACTCTCCGACTGAAAAAGTTGTGGGATTCATTGCCACAGAAGGCTGTGGAGGCCAAGTCATTGGGTATTTTTGAAGCAGAGATTTACAGGTTTCTGATTAGTAAGGGTGTCTTGATCAGCAAGAGTTACGGGGAGAAGGCAGGAGTATGGGGTTGAGAGGGAAAGGTAGATCAGCCATGATTAAATGGCGGCGTAGACTTGATGGGCCTAACTCTGCTCATATGACATGTGGACGTTTAGCATCCGAAATGTCATCCGAAATCCACGTTCTCCAGAGATGCTGCCTGACCAGTTGAGTTACTCCAGCACTCTGTGTCCACATTCTCCAGAGATGCTGCCTGACCTGTTGAGTTACTCCAGCACTCTGTGTCCACATTCTCCAGAGATGCTGCCTGACCCGTTGAGTTACTCCAGCACTCTGTGTCCACGTTCTCCAGAGATGCTGCCTGACCAGTTGAGTTACTCCAGCACTCTGTGTCCACGTTCTCCAGAGATGCTGCCTGACCAGTTGAGTTACTCCAGCACTCTGTGTCCACATTCTCCAGAGATGCTGCCTGACCAGTTGAGTTACTCCAGCACTCTGTGTCCACGTTCTCCAGAGATGCTGCCTGACCAGTTGAGTTACTCCAGCACTCTGTGTCCACATTCCCCAGAGATGCTGCCTGACCCGTTGAGTTACTCTGGCACCTTTGTGCTTTCACGAGATCACAAGATAAGAGGAGCAGAATTAGGCCATTCGGCCCATCGAGTCTACTCCGCATATTCAATCATGGCTGGTCTCTCTCTCCCTCCTAACCCCATTCCCCACGCCTTCTCCCCAGAACCCCATGACAGCTGCTCCAACCGGCATTTGCATGCTTGGTCTCCACACGTCTCCACAGGGGCTTGTTCGCAGAGGAGCTCCTGATGCAGTGCGTTGGCAGAGGATACAGACGTCCCCGTGGTCTCTGCTGCAGCCTCTGTGACAGACGCGGGCGGCTCCCTCGCCCGGGTGTCAGTGCGCGAGTGAACGTCGTGGACATGCAGCGCGCAGCTGAAGATTTCACACCCGGGACTTGTCCAAGGCCGACACGGTCGACAACCAAATCCAACCCAGGCGTTGTCAGGTCAGGCTGCAAGACCGAGGTGTAATCTGTCATCCATTTCTGCCCGCCTGCCCGTTGCTCGTTGTCAGCTGCGGCCGAGCTTACAGAGTCGTGGAGTCACGCAGTGTGGAAACAGGCCCTTCGGCCCAACGTGCCCACACCGACCGACACCAGCCAGTGAGCTTGCCACCAGCATGCAGAAGCCTGAAGCAATCAGCTGTAGGTTCCGGTACCATTCCAGACCCGGAGATAGACACAAAAGGCTGGAGTAACTCAACGGCCCAGGCAGCATCTCTGGAGAGAAGGAATGGGTGACGTTTCGGGTCGAGACCCTTCTTCCCGAAACGTCACCCATTCCTTCTTTCCAGAGATGCTGCCTGACCCGTTTAGTTACTCCAGCTTTTTGTGTCTATCTTTGCTTTAAACCAGCATCCGCAGGTCATTCCTGCACCATTCCAGACCCTCGTGGATAAGGACAGGTTTGGAGGGACTTGGGCCTATCTTTGGTATAAACCGCCATCTGCAGTTACTCCTGTCTACCTGGTGTGTGGGACTGGATACCAAAGTGGATTTTATTGTCCTATGTCCCGAAATGGAACAATGAAATCCTTACTTGCAGCAGCACAACAGACTCTGTGCGTCTACCCAATCTATTCCAATCATGATTTTGTAGGCCTCTATAAGATCACTAGGGTTGCCAACTGTCCCGATTTAGCCGGACATCCCGTATTTTGAGCTAAATTGATTTGTCCTGCACGGGACCGCCCTTGTCCCGTATTAGGCCCGGAAGGCGATGTAGGCCCGGACACTGTAGGACCGGACACTGTAGGCCCGGACACTGTAGGCCTGGACACTGTAGGCCCGGAAGGCGATGTAGGCCCGGACACTGTAGGCCCAGACACTGTAGGCCCGGAAGGCGATGTAGGCCCGGACACTGTAGGCCCAGACACTGTAGCCCGGGGACCGCCTTAGTCCCGGACAGTGTAGGCCCGGGCGCCGCCTAACGGAGGGTGTGTAGCAACCCGCCTCCCAACCCGG